>NC_025997.2:86399955-86529081 GCF_000442705.2 Elaeis guineensis
CGAAATCAAAATTGGAATGACAATCAAAATAGATTGAATTGGAATCGAAATTAGAATGGCCAAATCCCCCTGAAGCATTTCGTTCGTGACTGAAATTGAAATAAAAATTTGAATTCTTAGAAGATAGTAGGGATTAAGTTTTACATAGATTGGGCCACTCCCATTGTGCCCCAGAATTGGAATTAGAATGGAACTCCTCCCAACCAAATAATTGGAATGGGAGTCACATATTCCCATTCCGATTCCAGACTACAACTCCTCTTGACCAAGCACCACCCTAGGCTTTATCTGAGACTCCATCGATGGTTTCACCTTCCTGTTGGTGGAATCAAAGTCAACCAAGGAGGAAGAGCTAGCCGATCTAATCCGCTATTTGTTGGCGTCGCTCATGGAGTTCTCCAAACACCTCTTCACCGTCGATCTACAAGTGCCCAATTCACCTACTCTATTTGTCCTACACTACAAGAAAATAGGGTATTAGCGATGGTAAATAAGCCATCACTAATAGCAATATTTATTGACCATATATTATGATGGAAACTAATCCTGTCTCTAAAAGGCTGATGATTTATTAGTGATGGATATAGTGATGCAATCTAGTCATTGCTATAAATTTAATTTTAAATAATTAGTATTAGTGATGGATTTAGCGATGCAAGCTAGCAGTCACTAATAATCTGCCTTAAAAATCCTCCATCCCCGATCACTTGGTTTCATTTTCCACTGCCGCCCCCTTAATTCCCCACCTCCGATCCCCATTTTTCCCCCTCCATGCCACCAAAGGCCCCACCCATGCACTCGAGCCCCCGCACCACTATCCTCTCCGTGGATCTGATGTCTCTACATCAGATCAATCGTCCCAGAGCCCTACCCTCCCCATCTTCCCTACCTCCCCCATGTTCCCCCGATGTAGTCGGAAGCTTGCCAGAGCCATCGTCCTGGTGCCGGCCCAACCTTCCCCCTTCTTCCCGCTCTCCCTCTTTCCCTCGCCACCATCCCCATGTCGGATCGAGTGTCCCCACATCGGATCGGCCTTTTCCTCGTTGGATCCACCATCCCCCACCTCCCATCTTCTTCCCCTACCGCACCATCGAAATGCTGTGCCATCTGATGCCATGCCGTACTGCTACTATATGAAATTCCTCACATCTGATGGTGCTCTCAGGAGGTGGAACCACTCTGAAGAGCTCTCCGATGAGAGTAGCCCCATTGCCCTTAATGGTAGGGGTTTGAGGTCAGACCATCATCTGACCTATTCTGGCCAACTCATCTAGTTCGATGGCGGTGAGAGCAGCTCGACGAGTTCTCCGATGACCACTATGCTTTCGGTGGGGAACATCAACCCCTCGGGGGTAATCGACAAGATCCAGGTAGTGGCACTGATGAGCTTGCTTTCGACCCATCATAAATGATATGAACCAATCTGATTGGGTTCGGATTGGGCTCAGACCTCAAATTTTGAAAGATTCTAGGGCCTAGGCTGTTGGGAAATATGTCCCAAAAGCCAATCATCAAGCTGTTGACGGTTAAGCAATCTTATATTATAATTAATTTGTTAATAAATAAAATATATTTTTAGTATTTTCATCACAAATTTTTATCTTCTAATGAACTCCATTATTGTGATGAAGTCCTTAGAACTATTTAGGTTCGATAAAGAGAGAATTTATCGATTAGTCCTTAAAACTATTTACGACCAAATGATAGGCTGTTAATAAAGACGACAACTTCTATCGAGCATAGGTCTCTGTAGGCCATATGGGTTGGTTGTCCTCTAAACCAAGGAGTGTGGAGACACTGGTATGGCATATAGGTGAGATGTAAGGGTACATCATCATTGAACATGACCAACTCCAGAGTATTCTGCTGTCGAGAATATCTCTGATGGGATATAGGTATAAGTGTCCCTTAGATCTGAGATCGCCTCAGTGACTTGCAAGCAACTCACTGTTCTTTGGTACTGGACTAACTGAATTTCTAATTTAGTGACGGCAGGCTTTTGGGCACAGTCAAGTACTTGCGAAGTCAGAGTGTGATAGAGATGGGATTGACCAGTCCAAGAGTTGGAGAAGAATGAGTCGTTGTATTTCAATTTAGCAAAATATTGACCAGGGTAATCCATTAGATGGATTTGATATTTTGAAATACAATGTAAACAACCTGATCAGAGTTGACAATTGAACTCTGAGGTATCCTATGAGCATTTTGGTAAAGGGGATGAATTATATGGAAACTATATCTGCATGGGTTCTAAGGATGTTGTTCTATACATTTAATCTATCCGACCGTTGGGTACCATTGCTAGATGGTCACTTCGATTGGTACAAAAATTTATTTTTGTACTACCGACTTAGGTTCAGACCTATGAGGTCATACACATTAGAGTTCATGATCCGATCGGATGGTCGATCAACGATTAAGAATCATTCTAGGGTTAAACGATCAATATGATTGACATTTAACCTAGTGCAAGTATTGCAGGAGGATTGATTAGAAATTTGATTACTAATTGGCTTAATTTGATTAATCTAGTGGGCTGAGATTAAGTCTAATTGAATATGATTTAATTAGATTTAGTTTGGGCTTGATTGGATCAAGTTCAATTAGTTTATTGGATAAGTCAAGTGCAGGAAAAAACTAGTCCTAGTTCAATTAGGACTTGGGTCAACCTAATTTCTAATTCGATTAAAAAATTAAATCAGATTTAAATATAATTTAATTTGATTAAATTAGATTCTTAATTAGGTTAAGACTTATTTTAATTGGGTTGATTTGATTTTGGTTTGATTTGGTTTGAGAAACCGATTGGAACAAGACATAGATTGAATCCTAGTAAGACTAGGATTCCACCTTGTGCCAATTTAGCCCCCACGCCCACTCTCTCTTATCCCACGCCCACTCTCTCTTATTTTGTATGAAAAAACTTCTCTCCCAGGTCTTCACACATGCCCAAAATTTTTCTCTCTTTCTCTCTTACATGAAAAGTGGTTGTGGATCAAGTCAAAGTAGGAATTAGTTTGGATTTCAAATTCTATGAGATAGAGTTTTAGGAAACCAAAACTCTTTCCTTATGGCACTGATTTTATCCAATTTTTTTTTGAGATTTTTATAACTTTTATGGCATATAATATATTTCCTTTTCTGATGGTCTACACACAAAAAGAAAGAGGGGGCACCCAAGAGTTGGGCACCCCTTGTCTTGCCATGTTTGGATAATCCTTGACTAGGTATTTGACCTAGACAAAGACTCTATCATATATTTTTATTTAAAATAAATTTCTTCATAAAATTTTCATAGAAAATAGAGAAAAGGGAGACCTTTAGGGCATGCAAAAATTAGAGAGAGAAAATTAGGGTATGGAGATACAATAAACACAAGACTAGGTGTCTAGGTGAGAGCAAAGAGAAGAAGAAGAGGGTCTTCTTCTAGGGTTGCTGTGTTCACCTCTTTCCTTCCTCCATCTTGAGTTTTCTGAGAGTGTCTCAGATCTAAAACTCTTTCTCCTACTTTTTATCTTTGGAAGAGTCCTAATCAAGAAGAAGAAGGCATCTGATCGATCATCGAAGAAGGATCAGCGCAGTACTAGCATACTGTGCTGATTTTTTGGATCAGGACTTCTGATCGTGATTCGTGGGCTCGTGTAAATGACTCCTAGAGATCAGATGCATGTGTGGCTCACAACATCATCCTCAAGTCTGGATCAGCAAAGTTAGAAAGTCTAACTTGCAAGGTAATAGATCTGATCTATTATATTTTACATACATTAGATGTAGTATAGAAACATGTTGATATGGTCAACATGTAGTTCTTGCTCTTTATATTTTAATTTTTAATTTAATACCATATAATAATTATGTAATAAGATCTTAGATCTAGAGATTCTCTAATTTTATAAGATAAATTTTAATTTATTTTAGTCTTTCACTGTCTGATCTTGAAAAAGTTTCAAGATCTAACCCTGAAACCCTAGATCTGGTTCTTTCAATTGGTATCAGAGTCTAGGTTGTTTATTACATGATTATTTATACATTCTTAGATTATTTTTTAGATTAAATCTAATTTATAATTTGATTGTTAAATTTAAAATTAAAATTTTTAGATCAATCACGAACTGTATGTTGGGAATAGTGTCCCAAAGCCATTCGTCAGCCTGTTGACGGTTGTGCTCATTTTCGTATTTATACATGAATTATGAATTAATAAAAATTATTTTGGTATTTTTTATCACAAAATATTTCATCTTCTAATGAACTCCTATGTTGTGGTGAAGTCCTTAGGACTATTTAGACTCGACAAAGGAGAATTTGTCATTTAGTCCTTAAATCTGTTCGCGACCAAATGATACGTTGTTACCAAGGATGACAACGTTTATCAAGCATAGATCGTTGTGTGTCATATAGGTTGGTTATCCTCTTAACCAATGAGTGTAGAGACACTGGTATGGCATACAGGTGAGATGTAAGGGTACATCTACACTGAATGTGACCGACTCTGGAGCTATTTCTGCTGTCAAGATTTGCTCCGATGGAATATGGGTATAAATATCCCTCCGACCTGAGACCGCCACGGTGACTTGCAAGCAACTCACTGCACTTAGGCACTGGACTACCTGAATTTTTAATTCAGTGACGGAAGGCTGCTGGGTGTAGTCAAGTACTTGACTTGTCGGTGCGTGTGTCAAGATGGGATTGACCACTCCAGTTTAGGAGCTGTGTACAGTCATATTTCAATTTAGCAAAATCTTGGTCAGGATAGTCCTTGTGAGAAGTCACAGGACTGTTTGAGTTGAGCATGATTCGGATGATCTGATCAAGGTTGACAGTTTAACCCTAAGTCATCCTAAACATAGGGGTCAAAAGGATGAATTATACAGTAACCATATTCATGTAGGTTCTGAGTGTTGCGATTGCGACTCTTTGACCTATCCGAACGTCGGGTACCATTGCTAGATGGTCACTTCGATTAGTACAGGAATTGGTTCCTGTGCTACCGGCTTAGGTTCGAACCTGTGGGGTCACACACATTAGAGATTTCTATCTGATCTGATGGCTGATGTAGAATCCTACATGTTTCAGACTCAGTGATCGAGAATCAGGATTCTTTGATCATGAGTTCCATACATTATGGGTACCGAGGTTAAGAGTCCCACTGGTTGGGACTTTTCGATCAGGGTTACATATCGATGAATTCTGATGCCCGATTGTCCATCGGATTTGGACTCAATATTTATGAAAGATTTAATTAATGATTTAATCACTAATTAACTCAATTTGATTGAGTAATTATTTTTGGATCAAGTCCAATTGAATTGGATTCAGTTGGGTTTGACCCGATTAGGTTAAGAGTTGACCTAATCGTCGAGATGGTTTGGTTCCTGATTTGATCAGGGGTTGGGCTTAGTCAATTCTTGATTTGATTAGGATTTTATTAAGCTTAATTAAGTCTAATTAAGTTGGGTTTAAATTAGTCTAATTGGACCTAACTTATTTGGTTCAATTAGGTTAGTTTAAATAATTAAACCACCTTGACCCAATCTCCATGCACCACGTCACTTCCATTGCACCCATTTGAAGTCATAAGAAGGAACTTCTCATAAATTTTTTCCTCATGCCAAGCCCTCTCCATGCCCCACTTTAATGTGCCAAATGAATGGATAAGGATGATTGGTTGGCTATTCAAATTCAAAATAAAGTTTGAATTTGAATGGGCAATCAATCTTTGCACCTTATCTCTTTTTTTACACCCTATTTATTACATGAGAAAAGATTTCTCATAAAATCACTCCATGCACAATTTAAGCCATGCCTCACACCTTTAGTGGATAAGGGATGAGTTGGTGTCCATTTGAATTCAAAATTTGATTTGAATTCAAATGTGCAATTACTCATCTTTATCCTTTCTTTTGGATAAGATGTTTGACGTTGTTATAAAAGGAGGAGAAGAGTGGGGCATGCAAGAAGAAGATTTTTGGAGAAAAATTTTAGGGCGTGAGAAGTCTTGTGCGTGAGAAGGAAGTCCATATCCTTCCAAGAGAAAAAGAAAAAAAAGAAAGAAAAGTGGGTGCAAGATTTCCGATGAGTTCCCTAGAGTTTTAGCCTGGGGTTCGGGAAGTGAGAAAGTGAGCTATGAGTATTGTGAGCCCACAAAATCTCAGAGAAATCTTCAACATCCTTTCAAGCATGTCTGTTGATGATCTGGAGCATCCAAAGAATCGACAGACATCGATCGAAGGAGTTCGATCAGCATCCACCGTCAAAAGGGCTCTACAACGAGCTAGCACTCGTGAAGAGTCGATCAGACTGGGAGCTTCGTGTGGATGATCCACAGAGGCCAGACACATGGTGTGGCTGCATTACGATGATCAGACTCTCCCGACGGTGATCAGATTGCGATGATCTACTACCCGCACAAAGGTATTGTGTTCTGAACACATTACAATAAAGTGTTTACTGTTCGAATTTGAATTTTAAATTTAAATGAATGCATGCTATATATCATATTTAGATTCTAGTGTAGGATAAATTTATATTAATTAATTAGATTAATTAATATTTTTTCACTGTAAAATCATAATTTTGAAAAAATTTTAAAATTATCATTTTACCCCTGCATTGAATTTTTCCCACAAATGGTATCAGAGCCAGGTTCTTAGATATGATATATATATTTGCATGCATAGATTAAGTTATAATATAAAAGTTTAAATTTGAAATTTAAAATTTGAAATTTGAAATTTGAATTTTGAAAGTTGTTCAAAATTCAAAATTTGAAATTTGAAATTCAAAATTTAAAATTTAAATTTTAAAATTTGAAATTCAAAATTCAAAAATTTAAAATTTAAAATTTAAAATTTGAAATTTGAAATTTGGTTGAAATTTTAAATTTGAAATTCAAAATTTAAAATTCAAAATTTAAAATTCAAAATTTAAAATTCAAAATTTGAAATTTAAAAATTTGAAATTTGTTTGAAATTTGAAATTCAAATTTTAAAATTTAAAATTTGAAATTTGAAATTTAAATTTTGAAATTGGTATATTTAGATATACTTGATCCAAGTAGCAAGTAATCGAATTGGGTTGGTTGCCATGGCCGTCCGGTCATAGGAGAAAAGCAGGGTTTAAAGGCCCTCTCCTCCCATTCGATGGGGTCTCCTATGGCGGTAGGGGTGCCGCTGCAATTATATCCCATGCAGATGAAGCAGTGAAAGGAATTAATTGTAAAGGTTTAATTGTGAAATTTATCATGAATGTGTTAGATTAGATCTAAAAGAATATTCATGATTTATTTTGATTGAGTTATTTTCTGTTATGTAATTAGCAATAGGATTGCTATTTATGAAATGTGCTAATCTATTTATGAAATGAGTCAACATATTTGGTGAATAGAAAATAAAATCTTTCAAATTTAAAAATTATTTTCAAAATGCCAAACCCTTACCCATCAGCCCAAATACTTAATTAAAAGAATTAAGTGTTGTCTAGTAGGTCTAGAATTGTAAATTAAGACCTAAGACAATTGCATAAACTTGTGGGTCAATTGGTTAGATGGATTAGGTCCATAATTGGATTAGACCTAAGGTTAGCTTAAAAAAATAGACTAAATTAGAGTAATTGATCCAATCTAATCAAAAGTTGAATAAGATTAGGTCAAGGATACTCTAGACTCAACTCCAATAGTTGTAGTTGAATGGGTCCATGTCTTTAACTAGATCAAGATGGACTTAATTCATGGCTACGCGGTGGAATCCTATTTAATAAGTTGATCAAATTAAAACTAATGAACCGATTGGTTTCTAAGGTAAATTTGGCATTTTGACCAGTGGTTTTTAAGCAGGAGCTACTTGCAGTGATTCGATCTCTGATGAGTTAATGGCTTATCCCCACCACTGATCTCACTTACCTGGCCAACCTGGTGAATTAGGTTTTGATTAGATCACTTGGTGATTAGGGCTCACCCATGTCATTAGGTAAATCAGTTTGACTGATTTAGGTGCTCTTGATGCCAGCTTTAATTAAATCCTTTTTTAATCTGACTTGGTGAAGTCAGTGGGAGGATGGAAATTGGCTGGATATTTTTTTCTCATCTATCCTTTAATAAAGTCCTTAAAAATTATTAGGTCCCTAAAAATGATTAAGTTATATTGATAACTAAGTCATAGCCTCCCATTAAGTGAGTGATAATGAGTCCATTAGTTTAATAATCATTGGAGGCCCAAAGGCCTGGTGCTTATTGACTAATGGAATTATCATTCATAATATGATAATTTGGTTTGAGTCTTTCTGATGGTGGTCAGGTTGGCCAGCCAAAGTCGGGCCTGATCATTTATTGATCCGATTCACCAAATCAAATCATGTTAATGGTTGGACCTAACCAGATCTTTTCAGTGGAGGCCAAAGCCTACTGATTAGGTTCTGGGGCAAAATCAATTACTAGAAGTTGTTTAGAGAAACAACTAGTTATGAACCTACCCATAGATGCACATGGGTTGACCAACCAAAGTTGGGCTCGTGTGTAGTCTGTGTGGATTCTAGTACCCACTAAGGAATTAAAGTAATTCCTCGAATTGGAGGTTGAGGCTACCAATTCGTAAAAATATTAGGAGAAACTTTAGACTAAAGTCCAAGTTTTTAGTATTTATAATTTATGTACTAATAGAGGTCTGGTTTTTCTTTATGCAGCTATGGCCACTACCCTATCCCTTCAGTCATTATTAGATAATGACAAGCTCATGGGACCTAATTTCGATAGCTGGTATCGAAAATTAAAAATCATCCTTGAGCATGAGCGGATCCTTTATGTAGTAACGGATCCAGCACCTGAGGAGCCAGCCCCGAACGTTAGAGGGATGGTCTGAGACACTTATCAGAAGTAGCTCAACGATCGTACCATCATTCGGTGCATTATGCTGGCAGCAATGAATGATGAGTTCAGCTGCAGGTTCTAGAACGCCCAGCCGTAAGAGATGCTTCAAATGTTGAACGACTCTTTTGGCACATCTGACGATATTGAAAGGCATAAAACTAGTTATGCCATTTTCAATGCTCGGATGAGAAATGGAGCCTCAGTCACTGATCATGTACTGTACATGATCGAAATGATTGAGCACCTAACTAAACTGGGCTTTCCCCTGCACGAGCAGCTCGATAAGGATGCGATCCTTAATTCATTGCCCAAGTCCTTCCTCCCCTTCCTTACTCATTTTCGGATGACAAAGCCTGCAGTGAACTACCACGGTTTGTTGGGGTTGCTACAAAACTTTGAGAAGGATCACCAGCTCCATAAGGAGTCGGTGAATGTTGTGGGAGGGTCTTCTTCTGGTCGTCGACCCTTTAAGAAAGAGAAGAAGAAGAACAAGAAGAAGAAGATAAGAAGGTGCAGCTGCATGTTGGGACGTCTACACAAGGTCAAACCAAGAAGCGCAAGCCTGACCAGAGCCAAGCGGAGTGCTTCTTTTGCAAGAAGCAGGGGCACTGGAAGAGGAACTATCCTCTATACATTGCTTTCCTGGACCCGAACAGGCCAAAGAAGAAGCAAGGTACTTATATGATAACACCTTGCAACTTTTTCAATTTTGATACTACTGCCTGGGTATTAGATACCGGAAGCCCTTATCATATTTACAATTCGATGCAGGGTCTGCAGGTCAGTAGGAGATTTGATGAAGGCGAGAGATTCCTGAACGTTGGAGATGGAAGCAAAGTTTCAGTTCTAGCATTAGGAATCATGAATCTTGTAATCAATTCTCGAAACGTAATTCTGAGTGAATGTCACTATTGTCCAAGCTTTTTATTAAATATTATTTTTGTAGGCCTTTTGGCCATGAACGGTTATCAATTTTTAATAAAAAGAAACGTTTGCAATATCATTTTGAATGGTGTTACAATGTTTGTTGGACAACTTAATAATGGAATTTACTTTCTATCACAACCTGTTAATGTGGTTCAAACCTCCGGTAAATGCCCTAAAATAGATAATGTGTCAGAAGTCTACCTTTGGCACTGTAGGCTAGGTCATATCAATAAGAACAGGATAAACAGGTTGGCTCAAGAAGGAATTCTTGAAGTAGATGATTGTGAATCACTTCCAACCTGTGAGTCCTATCTTCTTGGTAAAATGACCAAATCACCTTTTACTAGAAAAGGTGAGCGAGCCAGTGAACTCTTGGGTTTGGTACATTCTGATGTATGTGGACCCATGAGCTTAAGTGCAAGAGGTGGATATTTCTACTTCATAACCTTCATAGACAACCTATCGAGGTATGGGTATGTCTATTTAATGAAGCATAAATCGGAGTCATTTGAAATATTCAAATTATTCTGAAATGAGGTAGAAAAATAAACTGAAAAGTGTATTAAAACTCTTCGATCTGATCGACGAGGTGAATACCTTTCCAATGATTTTCTAACATATCTTGGGGAGAATGGGATTCTCTCTCAGTGGACTCCTCCTGGAACACCACAACATAATGGTGTATCTGAAAGGAGGAATCGAACCTTGTTGGACATGGTTCGATCCATGATGGGGTTTGTTGGTCTGTCGATCTTCCTCTAGGGATATGCGCTCGAATCGGCTTGTTATCTTCTAAATAGAGTTTCGAGTAAGTCAGTAACCAAAATGCCATATGAGATATGGATAGCACGTAAGCCAGTACTCTCGCACCTTAGGGTTTGGGGGTGTCCGGCTTATGTTAAACGTTTAATTACGGACAAGCTTGGACCTAGGTCTAACAAGTGTAATTTTATAGGGTACCCAAAAGAGACCAAAGGGTATTACTTCTACCTAGCTGATGAGCAAAAAGTGTTTGTCAGCCTTAAGATAATCTTTTTGGAAAAGGAGTTCCTTAGTGAAGGGACTGTTGCCTCTAAGGTCGAACTTGATGAAGTTCGACAGGTGGAAAAACCGACACAAGTTACTGAACTGGATTTGGTTAGATCAGATCCGGAGCCCATTGTTCAAGCACCCTTAAGGCGATCTGGTAGAGTACCACGTCAACCGGACAGATACTATAGTTTCTTGGTCCGGGATGGTGATCCTATCGAACATGATGAAAACGATGAGGATCCGATCACCTACATGGATGCAATGTAGAGACCTGACTCTGAGAAATGGCTGGAGGCCATGAAATCCAAAATGGAGTCCATGAAGGTCAACGATGTGTGGACATTGGTTGACCCACCCGAAGGAGTAAAACCCATAGGGTGTAAGTGGGTCTTCAAGAGGAAGAGAGGCACAGACGGAAAGGTGGAAACCTATAAAGCCCATCTGGTTGCCAAGGGATATCATCAACGTTATGGTATAGACTATGACGAGATGTTTTCTCCTATGGCAATGCTCAAATCCATTCGGATTATGCTTACGATAGCTGCCCATCTGGACTATGAAATCTGACAGATGGATGTGAAGACAGCTTTCCTAAACGGAGAGCTGGATGAAGAGATGTATATGATACAACCTGAAGGATTCACATCTACAGATGAGTCTAAGGTGTGCAGGCTACAGAGGTCCATTTATGGACTTAAGCAGGCATCACGGAGTTGAAACATATGTTTTGATAACACGATCAAGACGTATGGCTTCGTTAAGAATGAAGAAGAGCCATGCATTTATAAGTGGGCTAATGGTCCAGTAGTAGTATTTCTTGTATTGTATGTGGATGACATTCTCTTAATCGAGAATGATGTCCCTGCATTACAGTGAATAAAGATTCGACTGTCGTCACAGTTCTCCATGAAGGATCTGGGAGAAGCTTCCTACATCCTAGGGATGAGGATCTATAGGAATAGATCTAAAAGGTTGCTTGGTTTATCTCAGTCCACATACATTGATACTATGCTGAAGAGGTTCAGCATGGAGAATTCCAAGAAAGGCTATCTTCTGATAGGCCATGGAATTTCTCTCTCGAAGAGGGATTGTCCGACAACACCTCAAGAGAGAGAGCGTATGGGTAGGATTTCATATGCTTCAGCAGTGGGATCTATCATGTACGCCATGACATGTACACAACCAGATGTGGCATATTCACTAGGGGTAATGAGTAGATACAAATCTGATCCAGGGGAGAATCACTGAAAGGTTGTTAAAACCATCCTGAAGTATTTAAGAAATACTAAGGACCAGTGGCTTGTTTATGGTGAATCGGACTTGAGACTTATAGGGTTTACAAACTCTAGTTTCCAGTCTGATTATGATGACAGCAAAAGTGTGTCGGGATTTATTTTTACCCTTAATGGTGAGGCTATCTGCTGGAAAAGTTCCAAGCAGGACACAGTGGCTGATTCAGTTTGCGAGGCGGAGTATATCGCTGCATCAGATGCTGCCAAAGAAGCGGTGTGGCTGAGGAAATTCATCACGGAGCTCGGAGTAGCACCCTCTCTTATTGGTCCAGTTTTGCTCTACTGTGACAGCTCTGGAGCCATTGCTCAGGCGAAGGAACCAAAGGCACACCAGCGGACGAAGCATATTCTGTGTCGCTACCATCTCATCCAAAAAATTATGGATTGAGGTGACGTCGATCTTCAGAAGATCGACGGGAAGGAGAATCTGGCTGATCCATTCACTAAAGCCATTGCGGTGAAGAAGTTCGACAACTACAAGTTGAAGATGGGTATTAGATACTAAACTGATTGGCTTTAGGCCAAGTGGGAGATTGTTGGGAATAGTGTCCCAAAGCCAATCGTCAGCCTGTTGACGGTTGTGCTCATTTTTATATTTGTACATGAATTATGAATTAATAAAAATTATTTTGGTATTTTTCATCATAAAATATTTCATCTTCTAATGAACTCCTATGTTGTGGTGAAGTCCTTAGGACTATTTAGACTCGACAAAGGAGGATTTGTCGTTTAGTCCTTAAATCTGTTCGCGACCAAATGATACGTTGTTACCAACGATGACAACATTTATCAAGCATAGGTCGTTGTGTGCCATATAGGTTGGTTGTCCTCTTAACCAATGAGTGTGGAGACACTGGTATGGCATACAGGTGAGATGTAAGGGTACATCTGCACTGAACGTGACCGACTCTGAAGCTATTTCTGCTGTCAAAATTTGCTCTGATGGAGTATGGGTATAAATATCCCTCCGACCTGAGACCGCCACGGTGACTTGCAAGTAACTCACTGCACTTAGCCACTGGACTACCTGAATTTTTAATTCAGTGACGGAAGGCTGCTGGGTGTAGTCAAGTACTTGACTTGTTGGTGCGTGTGTCAAGATGGGATTGACCACTCCAGTTTAGGAGCTATGTACAGTCGTGTTTCAATTTAGCAAAATCTTGGCCAGGGTAGTCTTTGTGAGGAGTCACAGGACTGTTTGAGTTGAGCACGATTCGGATGATCTGATCAGGGTTGACAGTTTAACCCTGAGTCATCCTAAACACAGAGGTCAAAAGGATGAATTATACAGTAACCATATTCATGTAGGTTCTGAGTGTTGCGATTGCGACTCTTCGACCTATCCGGACGTCGGGTACCATTGCTAGATGGTCACTTCGATTAGTACAGAAATTGGTTCCTGTGCTACCGGCTTAGGTTCGAACCTGCGGGATCACACACATTAGAGGTTCCTATCTAATTTGATGGCTGATGTAGAATCCTACATGTTTCAAACTCAGTGATCGAGAATCAGGATTCTCTGATCATGAGTTCCATACATTATGGGTATCGGGGTCAAGAGTCCCACTGGTTGGGACTTTTCGATCAGGGTTACATATTGATGAATTCTGATGCCCGATTGCCCATCAAATTTAGACTCAGTATTTATGAGAGATTTAATTAGTGATTTGATCGCTAATTAACTCAATTTGATTGAGTAATTATTTTTGGATCAAGTCCAATTGAATTGGATTCAGTTGGGTTTGATCCGATTAGGTTAAGAGTTGACCTAATCGTGGAGATGGTTTGGTTCCTGATTTGAACAGTGGTTGGGCTTAGTCAATTTCTGATTTGATTAGGATTTTATTGAGCCTAATTAAGCCTAATTAAGTTGGGTTAAAATTAGTCTAATTAGACCTAACTTATTTGGTTTAATTAGGTTGGTTTAAATAATTAAACCACCTTGACCCAATCTCCATGCGCCACCTCACTTCTGTTGCACCCATTTGAATTCATGAGAAAGAACTTCTCATAAATTTTTTTCTCACGCCAAGCCCTATCCATGCCCCACTTTAATGTGCCAAATGAATGGATAAGGATGATTGGTTGGCCATTCAAATTCAAAATAAAGTTTGAATTTGAATGGGCAATCAATCTTTGCACCTTATCCTTTTTTTACGCCCTATTTATTACATGAGAAAAGGTTTCTCATGAAATCACTCCATGTATAATTTAAGCCACGCCTCATGCCTTTAGTGGATAAGGGATGAGTTGGTGTCCATTTGAATTCAAAATTTGATTTGAATTCAAATGTGCAATTACTCATCTTTATCCTTTCTTTTGGATAAGACGTTTGACGTTGTTATAAAAGGAGGAGAAGAGTGGGGCGTGCAAGAAGAAGATTTTTGAAGAAAAATTCTGGGGGTGAGAAGTCTTGTGCATGAGAAAGAAGTCCATATCCTTCCAAGAGAAAAAGAAAAAAAAGAAAGAAAAGTGGGTGCAAGATTTTCGGTGAGTTCCCTAGAGTTTTAGCCTGGGGTTCGAAAAGTGAGAAAGTGAGCTACGAGTGTCATGAGCCCATAAAATCTCAGAGAGATCTTCAACATCCTCTCAAATATGTCTGTTGATGATCCAGAGTATCCAAAAAATCGACAGACATCGATCGAAGGAGTTCGATCAACATCCACCGTCAAAAGGGCTCTACAACGAGCTAGCACTCGTGAGGAGTCGATCAGATCGGAAGCTTCATGTGGATGATCCGCAGAGGTCAGATGTGCTGTGTGGCTATGTCGTGGTGATCAGACTCTCTCGACAGTGATCAGATTGCGGCGATCTACTATCCGCACAAAGGTATTGTGTTCTAAACACATTACAGTAAAGTGTTTACTGTTCGAATTTGAATTTTAAATTTAAATGAATGTATTTTATATATCATATTTAGATCCTAGTATAGGATAAATTCATGTTAATTAATTAAATTAATAAATATTTTTCTGCTGTAAAATCATAATTTTGAAAAAAATTAAAATTACCATTTTACCCCTACACTGAATTTTTCCCACACTGTAGGTTGTCCTGCTGTAAGGTTTACCCCTTACAGTGCAAAGGTTGTCCTAGTTCATGTAGATCTATCTTTAATTAAAAATTTGTTAGATGTGATCTAGATTAAATTTATAATTTGTTGGATTTAAAAGGTATTTAAATCTAAAATAAAATCTCTTTGTTAATAATTTCCGCACAAAGAACCATCATATATTTATCTGAAAAATTTACACAGTTTAAAGTTAAAATTATTTCAATTACATAAACTTGTTTAGATTAGATCTAAAGCAGTTTCATACTTTTTTTTTACTTGTATTTTGATTATAAATCAAACATGCAACTGGGTTGGTAGAACCATATTGTAAAAATATTTTACAAACATGAAAATTATTTTTGAAAAGCCGAACCCCAACCCTCAGCCCAAAACTTAATTGAGAATTAAGAAGTTGTTTGATTAGGTTCTAGGATTGTGAATTGAAGAACCTAAGATACAAACCATAACACATTAGGTTAATGGGTTAGTGAGAATTAGATCCATTAATTGGGTTAGACCTAAGGTTAGATTAAAGATGGACTTAATTAGAGAATTGACTAAACCTAATCAATTATTGTCTTAGATTAGGTCAAGGATTCTCTAGATTAATTACAATAGTTGTAGTTGGTCAAGTCCATGTCTTTAGCGAGAACCAAATGGACTTGATTCTTGGCTAAGCAGTCTAGCATGAACTGTTAGGTTGATCTAATCGAAACTAATTAAACCAGTTGGTGTCTAAGGTAAACCAGGCTTGTAATTTTTAATTGGTAGCCTGCTTACCTAGCTATTTCTGATGGTGTCTAAGGCAAGCTTTGGCAGATCCTCTTATCGAACGAACTTACCTGGCCTCTTGGTGAAATTATATTTTGATCGGATCATTTGACTATTCGAGCTGACCCATGTCAGCTAGGTAAATTAATATGATTGATTTAGGTGCTCCTAGACCAGCCCTTTTAATGGTCTCCCTTAAGCTGACTTGGTGAAGCCAGTGGGAGGATCATGATAAGCTGGTTCATCTGACCTCATCCTCTAAATCAATTAAATCTTCTAAAATTATTAGGTCCTTAAAATAAAATAGTTATAGTGATAACTAGATCATAGCCTCCCATTAAATGGATGATAATGGGTCCATCAGTTGGATAATCATTGGAGGCCCAAAGGCCTGGTGCTCATCGGCTGATGGAATTGTCATTCATAATATGATTTTTTGACTGCATCTTTTTAAATGGTGGTTAGGTTGGCCAACCAAAGTTGGACCTAATCATTCATTGGCTAGATGGGCCAAGTATGGTCATGTTAATGGTTGGACCTAACCAAATCTTTTTAGTCGAGGCCAAAACCTACTGATTAGAGACTGGGGCAAAATTAAAATTAGTAAAAATTATTTAAAAAAATAATTGATTATGAACCAACCCTTAGATGTATATGAGTTGGCCAACCAAAGTTGGGCTTGTGTGCAGTCTAAGTAGATTCTAGTACCCACTAAGGAATTAGGGTAATTCCTCGAATTGGAGGTAGAGGCTACCAATTTGAATAAAATAATCAAAGAAACCTTTTGATTAAAGTCCAAATTTTTAGGTTTAATGAATCAATTACTAATTAGGTTATGATGTTTCTTTGTGGAGATATGGCCACTTCCCTATCGCTTTGATCATTGTTGGACAATGATAAGTTGGTGGGACCCAACTTCGGTAGTTGGTACCAAAAGTTGAAGATAGTCCTAGAGCATTAACGAATCCTATATGTGATAACAGATCCTGCACCTGAGGAGCCAGCTGCCAATGCATGTGGAACAGTCAGAGACACTTACCAGAAGTAGCTCAGTGACCGGACCATGGTGCACTGCATCATGCTGGCTGCCATAAGCAACGAGTTCAGTCGCAAATTTGAGATGGCTCAGCCAAAGGACATGCTTCAAGTGTTAGAGGATGCCTTTGGCACACTCGATGACGTGGAGAGGCACAAGACTAGTTGTGCCATCTTCAACACCAAAATATGGGATGGTGCCTCTGTCACTGATCATGTATTGTACATGATCGAGCTGACGGAGAGTTTGAGCAACCTCGGTTTTCTCTTGCATGAGCAGCTTGGGAAAGATGCAATACTAAACTCGCTGTCCAAGTCTTATCTCCCATTCCTCATTCATTATAGAATGTCAAAGCCTGAAGTAAACTATCACGGCTTACTGGGGTTGCTTCAGAACTTTGAGAAGGATCACCAACTCCACAAGGAGTCGGTGAACTTAGTGGGAGGTTCGTCTTTTGGTTTTCAACCCTTTAAGAAAGGAAAGAGGAACAAGAAGAAGAAAGTGAAGAAGGTGTAAGTTCAGGCTGGGACATCTGTGCAGGACCAGACCAGAAAGATCAAGCCCGATAAGAGTCAAGCTGAATGCTTCTTTTGCAAGAAGCGGGGGCACTGGAAGAGGAACTGCCCTCAGTACATTACTTCCCTAAATCCAAACAGGCAGAGAAAGAAGCAAGCCGTTGCTGGGCAAGGTATTTATATGATAACTCCTTGCAATTTTTTTATTTGTGATATAACTGACTAGGTATTGGATACCGGTAGCCTTTACCATATTTGCAATTCGTTGCAGGGGTTATAGGTTAGTAGGAGATTCGAGCAAGGTAAGAGGTTCCTGAATGTTGGAGATGGAAGAGCAGTTCTAGTTGTAGCATTAGGAATCTTGAAACTTATATTTGAGTCTCATACCATTGTTCTTAATGATTATCATTTCTGTCTCAGTTTCTTTTTAAACGTTATTTCTGTAGGCCTTCTGACAAAAAATGATTATAAAATTTCAATAAAGAAATAAGTTTGTAATATCATTATGAATGGTGTTACTATATTTTGTGGACATTTGAACAATGGTGTGTATATATTATCACAACCTGTTAACATAGTCTATTCTATTGGCAAGCACCCTAGATTAGATAGCGTATCAGATATCTACTTATGGCACTGTAGGCTAGGTCATATAAACAAGAACAGGATAAACAGGTTGACTCAAGAGGAAATCTTCGAAGTCAGTGATTGTGAATCACTTCCAACCTATGAGTCCTGTCTTCTTAGTAAAATGATCAAGTCACCTTTTACTGAAAAAGGTGAGAGAGCTACTGAGCTCTTGAGCCTAATACATACTGATGTATGTGGGTTCATGAGCACAAGTGCTAGAGGTGGATATTTCTACTTCATCACTTTTACAGATGATCCATCCAGATATGGATATGTCTATCTGATGAAACATAAGTCGGATTCATTTGAAATGTTCAAACGATTCCGAAGTGAAGTAGAAAAATAAATTAGAAAGAGTATTAAAACTCTTCAGTCTGACTGAGAAGGGGAATACCTTTCTGGTGCGTTTCTCACATATCTAAGAGAGAATGGGATTCTCTCCCAATGGACTCCTTCAGGAATGCTACAGCATAATGGTGTGTCTGAAAGGAGAAATCGAACTTTGTTAGACATGGTCCGATCCATGATGGGTTTTGCCAACTTGCCAATATTCTTCTGAGGATATGCACTCGAATCGACCTGTTATCTATTAAATAGGGCTCCAAGTAAGTCTGTAATTAAGACTCCATATGAGATATGGATAGGGCGTAAGCCAGTACTTTCACACCTTAGGATCTAGGGTTGCCCGACCTATGTCAAACGGTTAGTTACAGATAAACTTGGACCTAGGTTTGACAAATGCACATTCATAGGATATCCCAAAGAGACCAAAAGATATTTTTTCTACCATACTGATGAACAAAAGGTGTTCGTCAGCCTTAAGGCAACCTTTTTAGAAAAAAAATTTCTTGGTGAAGGAACCATTGCATCTAAGGTTGAACTTGATGAAGTTCAACAGGTAGAAGGACCGACACCAATAGCTGAATCTGAGTCGAATTTGATTAGATCAGATCTGGAGCCCAATATACCTGCACCATTAAGGCAATCCGATAGAGTACCACATCAGCCAGACAGATACTATAGTTTTTCAGTCCGGGACGGTGATCCCATCGAACTTGATGAGAACGATGAAGATCCGTCACCTATATGGATGCAATGCAGAGATCTGATTTTGAGAAATGGCTTGAAGCCATGAAATCCGAAATGGAGTCCATAAAGGTCAACGATGTATGGACATTGGTTGACCCACCTGAAGGGATTAAACCCATTGGATGTAAATGGATCTTCAAAAGGAAAAGGGGCGTAGATGGAAAGGTGGAGACCTATAAAGCCCGTCTGGTTGCCAAGGGGTATCATCAACATTATGGTATTGACTATGATGAGACATTCTCTTCTGTGGCAATGCTCAAATCTATTCAGATAATGCTTGCAATAGCTGCCCATCTGGATTATGAGATCTGACAGATGGATGTAAAGATAGCTTTTTGAATGGAGAGCTAACCGAAGAGGTGTATATAACACAACCTGAGGGGTTTACATCCACAGATGAGTCCAAGGTGTGCAAGCTTCAGAGATCTATTATGGATTGAAGCAAGCTTTTCGGAGTTGAAACATGCATTTTGATAAGGTGATCAAAACGTATGACTTCATTAAGAACGAAGAAGAGCCCTACATCTATAAATAGGCAAATGATCCAATTGTGGTATTCCTTGTCTTGTATGTGGATGATATTCTCTTAATTGAGAATGACATCCCCACACTACTGGGAATAAAAGTTTGATTGTTACCGTAGTTCTCTATGAAGGACTTGGGTGAAGCATCCTACATCCTAGGGATGAAGATCTATAGGGATAAATCTAAAAAGATGATTGGGTTATCCAAGTCCACGTACATAGACACTGTGCTGAAGAGGTTCAGCATGGAGAATTTCAAGAAGGGCTATCTACCGATAGGCCATAGAATTTCTCTCTCTAAGAAGGATTGTCTGACAACTCCTGAAGAGAGAGAGCATATGAGTAGACTCCCATTTACTTCGACCGTACGATCTATCATGTACGTCATGACATGTACAAGGCCAAATGTGGCATACTCACTAGAAGTAGTGAATAGATACCAATCTGATCCTAGAGAAAACCACTGAAAAGTGGTTAAAGCCATCCTTAAGTATTTGAGAAATACTAAGGACCAATGGTTGGTTTATGACAAGTCAGATCTGAAACTTGTGGGGTTCACAGACTCCAACTTTCAATCTGACCATGATGACAGCAGAAGCGTGTCGTGTTATATCTTTACTCTGAATGGTGGAGCTATCTACTGGAAGAGTTCCAAGTAGCATACAATGGCAAAATCTGTTTGTGAGGCAGAGTACATCGCAGCAACGGATGCTGTGAAGGAAGTTGTGTGGCTGAGAAAATTCACCATCGAGCTCTGAGTAGCACCCTCCCTCGATGGTCCGGTCCTGCTCTACTATGATAGCACTGGTGCCATAGCTCAGGCGAAGGAACCCAAAGCACACCAATGGACGAAGCACATTTTGCACTGCTTCCACCTAGTCCGAAAGATCGTGGATCGAGATGATGTTGACCTTCAGAAGATCGACGGAAAGGAGAACCTGACCAACCCCTTCACTAAAGCCCTGGTAATAAAGGAGTTCGACAACCACAAGTCGAAGATGGGTATTAGATATTATGCTGAGTGGCTTTAGGACAAATGGGAGTTGTTGAAAAATATGTTCCAAAAGCCAATCATCAAGCTGTTGATGGTTGAGCAACCTTGTATTGTAATTGATTTGTTAATAAATAAAATATATTTTTGATATTTTCATCATAAGTTTTCATCCTCTAATGAACTCTGTTGGTATGATGAAGTCCTTAGGACTATTTAGGTTCGATAAAGAGAGGATTTATCAATTAGTCCTTAAAACTGTTCACGACCAAATGATAGGCTGTTAATAAGGACGATGCCTCTATCGAGCATAGGTTACTGTAGGCCATATGGGTTGATTGTCCTCTTAACCAAGGAGTGTGGAGACACTGGTATGGCATACAGGTGAGATGTAAGAATACATCGTCATTGAATGTGACCAACTCCAGAGCATTCTGCTGTCGAGAATGTCTCTGATGGGATATAGGTATAAGTATCCCTTAGACCTGAGATCGTCTTAGTGACTCGCAAGCAACTCACTGTGTTTTGGTACTAGACTAACTAAATTTCTAATTCAGTGATGGAAGATTTTTGGGCATAGTCAAGTACTTGCAAAGTTAGAGTGTGATCGAGATGGGATTGACCACTCCAAGAGTTGGAGAAGAATGAGTCACTGTATTTCAATTTAGTAAAATCTTAGCCAAGATAATCCATCAGATGGATTTGATATTTTGAAATACAATGTGGATAACCTAATCATAGTTGACAGTTGAACTCTGAGGTATCCTATGAGCATTTTGGTCAAGGGGATGAATTATATGAAAACTATATCCGCATGGGTTCTAAGGATGTTATTCTATACATTCAACCTATCTGACCGTCGGGTACCATTGCTAGATGGTTACTTCGATTGGTGCAAAAATTTATTTCTATGCTACCAACTTAGGTTTAGATCAATGAGGTCACACACATTAGAGTTCATGATCCAATCGGATGGTTGATCAACGATTAAGAATCGTTCTAGGGTTAAACGATCAATATGATTGACATTTAACCTAGTGCAAGTATTGCAGGAGGATCGATTAGCAATTTGATTGCTAATTGGCTTAATTTGATTAAGCCAATGGGCTGAGATTAAGTCTAATTAAATATAATTTAATTTGATTTAGTTTGGGCTTGATTGGATCAAGTCCAATTGGTTTATTGGATAAGCCAAGTGCAAGAAAAAACTAGTCCTAGTTCAATTAGGACTTGGATCAACCTAATTTCTAATTTGATTAAAAAATTAAATTAGATTTAAATCTAATTTAATCTGATTAAATTAGATTTTTAATTGGATTAAGATCTATTTTAATTGGGTTAATTTAGTTTTGGTTTGATTTGGTTTGAGAAACCAGATTGGAACAAGACATAAATTGAATCCTAGTAAAACTAGGATTCCACCTTGCGCCAATTTAGCCCCCATGCCCACTCTCTCTTATCCCATGCCCACTCTCTCTTATTTTGTGAGATAAAACTTTTCTCCCAGGTCTTCACACACGCCCAAAACTTTCCTCTCTTTCTCTCTTACATGGAAAGTAGTTGTGGATCAAGTCAAAGTAGGAATTAGTTTGGATTTCAAATTCTATGAGATAGAGTTTTAGGAAACCAAAACTCTTTTCTTATGGCACTGATTTTATCCAGATTTTTTTTAAAATTTTCATGATTTTTATGGAACATAATATGCACTATTTTCTAGTGATCCACACACAAAAAGAAAGAGGGGGCACCCAAGAGTTGGGCGCCCCTTGTCTTTCCATGTTTGGATAATCCTTAACTAGGTATTTGACCTAGATAAAGACTCTATCATATCTCTCTATTTAAAATGAATTTCTTCATAAAAGTTTTGTGGAAAATAGAGAAAAGGGAGACCTTTGGGACATGCAAAAATCAGTAAGAAAGAAGGTTGGGGCATGGAGATACAATAGACACAAGACTAGGTGTCTAGGTGAGAGCAAAGAGAAGAAGAAGAGGGTCTTCTTCTAAAGTTGCTGTGTTCACCTCTTCCCTTCCTCCATCATGAGTTTTCTGAGAGTGTCTCAGATCCAAAACTTCTTCTCCTACTTTTTATCTTTGGAAGAGTCCTAATCAAGAAGAAGGAGGTATCTGATCAACTATCGAAGAAGGATCAGCACAGTACTAGCATACTGTGTTGATTTTCTGGACCAGGATTTTTTATCATGATTCATGGGCTCGTGTGGATGACTCCTAGAGGTCAGATATATGTGCTGCTCGCAACATCATCCTCAAGCCCGGATCAGCAAAGTTAGAACGTCTAACTTGCAAGGTAATAGATCTGATCTATTATATTTTACATATATTAGATGTAGTATAGAAACATGTTGATATGATCAACATGTAGTTCTTGCTCTTTATATTTTAATTTCTGATTTAATGCCATGTAATAATCATATAATAGGATCTTAGATCTAGGGATTCTCTAATTTTATAAGATAAATTTTGATTTATTTTAGTCTTTTGCTGCCTGATCTTGAAAAAATTTCAAGATCTAACCATGAAACCCTAGATCTGATTCCTTCATAGGCTTGGTCTGAAGCTTGAAAAAAATATTTAGGCCAAGCTTAGGTAGGGGTGTGGCCCAGCCCAGCCCGACCCATTTCCAACCCTATTTGCAATGCTGCTTAGTACTTTAGAACCTCCAGGATGGGATTTGTCTGGATGCCATGCTGGTGTGCTAGCATGGCCTAGTCATCTGGCACACCCCAAGTCTGCATGCACGGGACGTACGTCCCAGCCCTCTCCATTTGCAATGCTGCTTGGTACTTTAGAACCTCCTAATTTAAAAACTTTAAAAATATTGCATTGGATAGAACCACAGATCCATCTTTTGATTAATGTACATATTCTATGATATTTGTATATTTATATATTTTTATATGGGTGGGAGAGTTATGTACATTGGTCAATTAATTATCCAGTATGGATAGTTTGAAAAATATAATTAATTCTATAGATCATTACAGTAATCAAATGATATGATCAGGGTTTGAGAAAAATTTTATATAGTATTTTTTTTTAGTTTTTCTCACACATCTTACGCCATATAGGAGAGAACTAAAGGGAGATACTATCAAAATTTTTGTCGGCCCCTATTACATATCGTTTGATTACTGTACTTGACATATAAAATTAATATAATTCTTAAATGGGATAGGACCTTCTATACCTATTAGTTGATGGTAGGATGTAATTATTACATAAGCCATTCGAAATGATAAAATAATCATTTAGCATTTGCCTTGTATTCATATATGCAAAATCTTTAGGTAGTGTGCCATGAATCATACTTAGATGGATCGTCGAGTAGTCGATGGGGCAATTTTTACTAAATATAAGGAGAATGTAGAGTTCTTCTATGATTATACTTTTGAAAATGTGGCACTCTTACATCAAGGGTGGGCTCGTTGCCCTTATAAAAGATATGGCAATACAGATATACTTGATAGGGATACAATGACTATCCATTTATATAGGAATAAATTTATGTCCAACTGTAAGCATTGGTACCTGCATGGAGAGACGTGAGAGACAGTTGCAAGGGTGAGAAATGAGCATAATAGGGACACAGATAGAATGATAGACAAGATTATGTGTTGCCCAGCTATGCAACCCAAGAGGGGGGGTGAATTGGGTTTCTAAAAATTTTAAGCCCAACAGATAATTTATGAAGAACAAAACAATGGCTTTAAATCAATATTAATTACCTAAAGCAGTATTGTAAGGATATAATAAAGAAATAAGATAAAGCAATAAAGCACACCACAAACACAAGGATTTATAATGGTTCGGTGCTAACCTTGCACCTACATCCACTCCCCAAGATCCCACTTGGGAATTTCAATCCACTATCCTTTGTATTCAATCTGAATACAAAACGTCGGAAACTCCGACACTAGCTATCCCAAGCTAGAATACAAGACGTCGGAAACTCCGACCCTAGCTATCCCAAGCTAGAACACTTGTTTCTCGGGTACAAGCAAACCCAAAACACTCCGATTTCAGGTTCGGATCAACCTTTCCTTGTTTTGGAAATCCTCCAAAAACAAGAGCAAAAACTCACAAAGAGTAAGAATATTTAGAGCACAGATGAATACAATAACAGCTCCTTAAATGAGCAAATATAACAATAAAAGCTTTACTCAAATGAAGAACCCCTTTTTCAGATTTTCTCAAGATGAATGAACGGTTGAACGCTTGAGAAGAGGTTGATTGTTGATTGAAGATCTCTTGAAAGCTTTGAGCGATCTCTAGATCAAGGTTGAAACGATAGGCGTGAAGAATTCTCTCCTTGAAAGATCTTCCTTTTCTCTTTCACAATCTCTCTGGTATATTGTGGATCCTCTCTCTTTTTCTCTATGGATATTTCGTTGATCTCAGGCTTTTTCTTGCAAATTTCGGATCCTCTCTTCTGTTCTTCTCTTTTTCTCCTTTTTCTCTTCTAATTTGATTTCACGTTTGATCCGCTATTTAATCTGTAATTTCTTTCATCATTTAAAGTATTTTGTAGCATTAGAAGCAAGAGAAAACAATTTAGGCAGATAAAGAGCCGTTAGAGGATTTTTAGGAAGCATAAATGACAATTAAAATGGACAAAAAAATAGTCGTTGCTGACATTTCCCGTCGCAGGGGTCGACTCATGAGTCGACTCATGCTTCAGGGGTCGACTCATGAGTCGACCTCTGTTGCAAAAACCAGAGAATGCTTTTCTGGAATTTCTTGGCTCAAATTAGCAGGGGTCGACTCATGAGTCGACTCACAGGTCGTGCCAAGTCAAAAATCCAGCGTGCCATGGGAATTTTTTGCGTGCCATTCAGCTCATAGTGCCATGAGTTGACTCATGAGTCGACTCATGCACTTCAAACCTTCATAACTTCAAAAATATAAGTCCAAACACAATAAAATTTTTACCAATAGATTTTAAATCATTTGTTCTACCAAATGGTACTATCAAATCAAGATTTTAGTGAAATTACAATTTTGCCCTTGAAGAGCATAAGGACTTTTTCATTTTAAAATTTTGTATCCCTTCAATCTGCTTTGTAATCATCAAAATCAATCTAGGAGCAACAATCTCCCCCTTTTTGATGATGACAAAACATATGAACAAAAATATTTATGTTAATGCATTAATTTCAAAAGAATCCATCATAGGTGTATATGCTTGAAAAGAGTATGATTCTTTTGGCATGTAATATAAATGCAAAAATAGTTTGTCCATTTTCTTAAAGATTTGAAAAGGGTATTAGATCATTTTGAGTTCAAGATATATCAGAGCAAGAGAAGATAAATAACTTTTTCTATGTATCAGAGCAAAAATAATTTTTACAATGATATCAGAAAAGATTTTATAATGTATCAGAGCAAGAAAATTTTTAATGTATCAGAGAAAATTTCATACAGTATCAGAGCAAATGTTATAATATATTAGAGAAACCTTCACACTGTATCAGATCAAATGTTATCATGTATCAGATCAAGTTGAAAGAAATTGTAGGATGTATCAGAGTAAAACAAATTTCTTATTGATGTATCAAGGTGAGTAAAATTTCAAAAGCAAGTTTGAATATCAGAGCTTATATATATAAAAAAAATACTTATTTACATTATACTCATGATTTTGCTTTTGATGGATAACTTTTTGTTAAAGTTCTGTCTGATACCAAATTTTGATACCAACATTTCTCAAAGTTTTGTTTAATCTTTCAATCCTTGTTTTTGTCTAATTTCTCCAATATTTGTTTAATTTCTTCTCTTTCAATCCTTATTTTTGTCTAATTTCTCCAATATTTGTTTAATTTCTTCAATATTTATTTTAATTTAATTTCTCCCCCTTTTTCTCATAATTTAGGGTTTTGCTTTTTGTCTAATTTCAATTTTTGTTTAATTTTAATTTCTTCCCCTTTTTGACATCATCAAACATAGTTAACTCTTCCTTTTCTTTTTCTGAAATATTCTTTAATTTCTTCCTCTTTAGAGTTTTTCACAAATGTTTGCTCCCCCTTAATATAGCAATTATCAACAGCAAACAACAACAAGGAGAAGATAATATTTCAACAGATGTATCGGAGATTGAAATATAACCAAAATATAATCATTACAAAGATATAGGTAAAAGATGATTCCATTAATATCATAATTGTTTCAATACATAAAAGTCAACCAGCTAAATGTCAATACATGGCCCCAAGGTATAGATCCTAGAACAAGATACTAACTCCTAAGATCTAGATAAGTCAATGATCAGAGTCATCAGATATAGGGTGAGGAGATGATGGATCAGAAATGCATCCTCTACCCCGTCTGCCTCTGCCACGAGTAGGAGAACGAGATGAACTGGGAGGCTGAGAACGCTGAGATACTAGGGACTGAACAGAAAGGGTGAGTCTGATAGAATCAAGTACGTTCAGTGCTCTGGAAACAGATTGAAGTAGAGCAGTGAACTGGGTGGTAGCATGCTCACTCGATCCTCTGATCTCTTTCCTCAGTAGCTCATATCCACCTTCTAATGCTCCTCTGAGCTTTCCAGCCTCTGCAGTGAGGTCTGTGACCTCAATAGTAGACTCCTGTGGCTGGGGATGGGCCAATGCAAGAACTTGCCCCTGCAAGTCAAGAACTCTGCCAGTAAGTCTCCAGACTGTATCCTCAAGCTGCTGTATCCTGACGGACTGATCTGAAATCATTTGAAATACAGTGGAGATGTGGGGAGTAATGGTCTGATCAGAAGAAGTAGCTCCAGGTGCAAAAGAAGTACTACTCCACTGGCTAGACAACAAAGAAGCCACACACTGAGATATATGCTCGATCTGATCATCAGCCAGTCTGAACTCTGATGGAGGTGCTCTGCTCTCTGGCTGATACACTGGTGTGGGCATCCTAGTAAACTCAGAAGGGCCAGCCTTAGTATCAGGAATGAACTGGGTATCTGGTGATGCTGCCCTGAAATCATGTACAGGAGAAGATGGACCTTCTTCTTCTACTCTGCCTTCAGTTCTGTCTTCAGCTCTTTCCTCAGCTCTCTCCTTAGCTCTTTCTTCAGAGCCCTTGATCCAACCACCAACAGTCTTTGTAATTCCCATTCGGTGCAGGCTGTGTTGGTTGAAAGTGTCCACATGTGAGAGCTTGGTAGGTGTCTCCCCCTCACAGCTAACTCCAAACCTCCTAAATACTCTAGTAAGGGCCATACCATAAGGCAAGTGTGCCTTGGATCTGTTCAAAGTTTCTCTCATGGCCTCTATCATAAGTGTAGGGAGGTTTAGGGGGGTCTGAGTGATGATATAAAACATGACACATACATCTCTGCCAGATAGTAAGTCATGTCTACCACTCCTAGGAAAGAATAGTTTTGTCACAATCTGATGCAGGACCCTCATCTCAATGGACAGTAGCTTTGCTTCCAATTTGTTTAAACTTCCTGAAAAATCTTCTCCTAAGATAATTTTGATCCCTTCTTCTTTAATTGGGAGTTCCATATATGAGTATCCTTTACTAGGCAACTGAAGTATTTCTCCCAATATCCTAGAATCCAAACAGATGTCAATCCCCTTGACTGTTGAAGTCACTGACCCACTTCCATAATGTAGGTTCTAGTAGAACTCTCTGACTAGATCAACATAGGTGACTTCCTTAAGAGAGCAATAAAGTTCCCATCCTTGATTTTTGATCTTGGTAGCAAAAGTAAAGCCTTCTTTCTCAAAGAACCGAAAATCTATATTTTTCCCGGTTTCTACTTTTCTATCAGAAAGAAGATTTACACTGGGGCTTATGGAGGATTGAGAGGGACCTTGAGCAGGTACAGAAACTGGAGCGGGAACACTAGAAGACTGACCAGCTTGCCTTTTCTTTCTGACAATTTCTTCAGGCTCACGGATTGATTTCCTTCTTTGGGGAAGTTTCATCTTTGGAGCCATATCCAAGTAAGAAGATTTGAATTGAGAGTAGGAGAGATCACAGTAGAGTAAAGAAGAATTTTGGTGGAGAAAAGAAGTGGATTTTGACTGAACGGTGAAGTTCTAGGGCACGTTCCACCCGCGCCTATCACTGCGAGAAAGCACAGAAAAGTCCTTTTCAAGGAGGCGATTTTTGGTGGAGAGGAGGAGGGAGAATTGCCTCGAAATTGATCCTTGGATTTGGAGCAAAACAAAAGTTGGAGAGGACGGCTTTTGGAAGGAAGACGACGAGAAGATGAGTCGTCTCATAAACAGGGTTTCCCATTTTAAAAACAATGAACCCGATGGAAGTTGGTGGGATTTACAAGTTTGCCATTGAGTCGACTCATGGGGGTCGACTCATGAAGTTCAGAAAATCAGGAAAAATACAAATAAATTCCAAAAAAATTCAAAATTTTGGGAGAAGAAATTTTGCTTAATGATAAGTTTTTAGAGTGATAAAACTGAGCTTTTGGAACTAGGATAGTTGTTGGAAATTGAGCTCTAAGAATATTTGATAATAATTAAGAGAAGTTTAGGCAAATGGATCTAGAATTCCAAGATTTCTCCTAATTTCACAGAATCTATCCTCACTAAGGGCCTTTGTAAAGATATCAGCTAATTGATTTTTAGTGCAAACATATTCAAGAATTATATTTTTATTTTGAACATGCTCTCTTATGAAATGATGTCTTATTTCAATATGTTTAGATCTTGAGTGTTGTATTGGATTTTTAGATAGATTTATGGCACTTGTATTATCACATTTTATTGGTGTTTCATTAAGTTTGATTCCAAAATCTTCGAGTTGTTGCTTAATCCACAAGATTTGAGCACAACAACTTTCGGCTGCAATGTATTCGGCCTCAGCCGTAGATAGTGCCACCGAATTTTGTTTCTTGCTAAACCATGAGATTAGGTTAACTCCAAGAAATTGGCAAGTTCCACTTGTGCTTTTTCTATCTAATTTACATCCAGCAAAATCAGTATCAGAATATCCTAACAAATTAATTTGTGAGTCCTTAGAGTACCATAACCCTATAGTTTGTGTACCATTTAAGTATCTAAGGATTCTTTTAACAGCATTCAAATGAGATTCCTTAGGATTAGATTGATATCTTGCACATAAGCAAACACTAAACATGATATCAGGCCTACTTGCAGTTAGATATAATAATGAGCCAATCATACCTCTGTAGTATTTTAAGTCTACGCTTTTACCTTCATCATCCTTGTCAAGCTTACTTGAGGGACTCATTGGTGTGCCAATAGGTTTGCAGTTCTCCATTCCAAATCTTTTGAGTAGTTTCTTGGTGTACTTGCTTTGGGTGATGGAGATTCTCTCTTTTGATTGTTTGATTTGGAGTCCAAGAAAGAAAGTGAGTTCTCCCATCATGCTCATCTCGAACTCTCCCTGCATAAGCTTAGCAAAGTCTTGACAAAGGGATTCATTAGTAGACCCAAAAATTATGTCATCAACATAAATTTGTATAATTAGCATATCATTTTGATTTCTTCTAATAAATAGGGTTGTGTCTACATTGCCTCTTGAGAAACCATTATTTAGTAGAAATTTGCTTAGCCTTTCATACCATGCTCTAGGTGCTTGTTTTAGACCATATAAAGCTTTATTTAATCTAAAGACATGATTGGGAAAAGCATGATTTTCAAATCCAGGGGGTTGTTCTACATATACTTCTTCAGAAATATATCCATTTAAAAATGCACTTTTAACATCCATTTGAAATAGTTTGAATTTCATAAAGCAAGCATAAGCAAGTAGAAGTCTAATGGCTTCTAATCTAGCAACAGGTGCAAAGGTTTCATCAAAATCAATTCCTTCTTCTTGATTATATCCCTTAGCAACCAGTCTTGCTTTATTTCTAATTACATTTCCATGCTCATCTAACTTGTTTCTAAAGACCCATTTTGTGCCAATTATTGAATAATCTTTAGGTCTTTTCACTAAGGTTCAAACATTATTTCTTTCAAATTGACTGAGTTCTTCTTGCATAGCATTAATCCAGTTATGATCATTTTCAGCTTCTTCAAAAGTTTTAGGTTCAAGTTGAGATACAAAAGCACAATGATTAAGTACATCTCTAAGTGAAGAACATGTTTTTACCCCATGCATAGGATCACCGATAATTAATTCCTTAGGGTGGTTGTGAACATACCTCCATTCCTTGGGTAAGTCATTTGTACCTTGAGGTTGTTCTTGAATTTCTTTACCTTTCTCATTTTGTTCATCTTCTTAATCCTTGTCTTCTGGAGTTGCTGAATCTTTCAGAGTGATCTCCTTCATACCTTCTATTAGTGGATCTGCATCATCAACACCCTCATTCTTCCTTGAAGGAGGATCGTTAGATTCATCAAAGACAACATGTATGGACTCCTCAACTACTAAGGTTCTTTTGTTGAACACTCTAAATGCTTTACTAGTGGAGGAGTAACCTAGAAGGATTGCTTCATCTGATTTTGCATCAAATTTACCAAGTTTTTCTTTGCCATTATTTAATACAAAACATCGGCAACCAAAAACATGAAAATAGGCAATATTTGGTTTTCTTCCTTTCCAAAGTTCATAGGGGGTTTTCTTTAAAAATTATCTTATTAAAGCACGATTTAAAATGTAACATGCTGTGTTAATAGCTTCCGCCCAAAAATATTTTGGAAGATTGCTTTCACAGAGCATGGTACGGGCCATTTCTTCTAAGGTTCTATTTTTTCTTTCAACTACCCCATTCTGTTGGGGTGTCCTAGGAGCAGAGAAGTTGTGGCCAATTCTATTTTCATCACAAAAATTTTCAAAGTCATGATTTTCAAATTCTGTTCCATGATCACTTCTAATATTTTGAATTGAAAACCCTTTTTCATTAGTGACTTTTCAATGAAATTTTGTGAAAATTTGAAAAGTTTCATTTTTGTGAGCTAAAAAGAAAACCCAAGTAAAACGAGAGTAATCATCAATTATTACAAATCCATATTGTTTTCCTCCTAGACTAGTGGTTTTAGTTGGTCCAAATAAATCCATATGTAAGAGCTCTAAAGGTCTAGAAGTTGAAATAGTGTTTTTGGATTTAAATGATACTCTAGTTTGTTTACCTAATTGGCATGCATCACAAATTCTATCCTTTTCAAAATTCAATTTTGGCAAACCGAGAACTAAATCCTTTTTGATTAATTTTGAAAGAGAATGCATGCTAATATGTGCAAGTCTACGATGCCACAGCCAACTAGTCTCATTTATTTTAGCATTTAAGGAAACTAGGCATTGCATGTCTAATTTAGTTAAATCATTCAAGTCTACCATATAAACATTGCCATGCCTATGTCCTATAAATTTAATGCCATCGTTAATAGGACTCGTCACAATGCATACAGATGATTCAAAACTTACTTTATACCCTTTATCACAGAATTGACTAATGCTGAGTAAGTTATGTGTTGGTGCAAAAATCCGCCTGCGTCGGAGAAGCTGGAGTTGAGGAAGCCGCGGTCGCCACCGGGACCTGCAAGGGAAGTCTAAACCGGAGGTGGGGTTGCTCCGGCAAGACCCTCCGACGCTCAAGTCAGTTCTCTGCCTCAACAAGAATGGAGTGCTCGAACGGAGAATTTAGCAGAGTTTTGAGATAAGGCAAAAGGCTTAAAAAATAACGTATCTGAGTCCCCCCTTTTATAGGCGGGGGAGGCAACGGACTGATGGCGACGTGTGTAACTGCCTGGTAGTGGGCCGCCCATGGTCAAGGGAATTGATTGCGAAAGATAATGGAGCAGACACGTGGGTATCACCTCGACTTGCCACGTGGAATCCGTTATGAGGGGTGGAGCAGCGTCCGTCGTCAGGAGAATCGCATGGTATCCATCGCAGGAGGTGGAGCAGGTTCGTGGCCGTTACTGTGGCCTGCCAGGGGGATAATGGAGCTGTGCGGAGTCCACCACAGGAAGTGGAGCAGGGCGGCTATGGCTGCTGCGGCTTGTCAGGGAATGATGATACTGCGTGGAGTCCGCCACAGGAGGTGGAGCAGGGTCGCGGCCGTTTTGAGGGCCTGTCAGGGGGCGTGGATCTGTCGATTGAAGCTCGGCAATGGTCGGAGCCATCGTGAGCGGAGCCCGGCTCCCGTAGGAGTCCGGGCGGAGCTGTTCTGATGTCGGCGGTGGAGCCCGGCTCCCGTAGGAGTCCGGGCGGAGCTACACTTGCTGATGGTGGTGGAGCCCGGCTCCCGTAGGAGTCCGGGCGGAGCTGTGCTGATGTCGTCGGTGGAGCCCGGCTCCCGTAGGAGTCCGGGCGGAGCTGCTTTGATGTCGTCGGTGGAGCCCGACTCCCGTAGGAGTCCGGGCGGAGCTGCTTTGATGTCGTCGGTGGAGCCCGGCTCCCGTAGGAGTCCGGGCGGAGCTGCTTTGATGTCGTCGGTGGAGCCCGGCTCCCGTAGGAGTCCGGGCGGAGCTGCGCTGCAAACAAAGTCAAGGGTGAAGTCCGGCTCTGATAGGAGTCTGGATTGAGCTTACCAGCGATTGATATTGAGAGCGGAGCCCGACTCCCGTAGGAGTCCGGGCGGAGCTGTTTTGATGTTGGCGGCGGAGCCCGGCTCCCGTAGGAGTCTGGGCGGAGCAGCGCTTGCTGATGGCGGTGGAGCCCGGCTCCTGTAGGAGTCCGGGCGGAGCTGCACTTGCTGATGGCGGTGGAGCCCGGCTCCCGTAGGAGTCCGGGCGGAGCTGTGCTGATGGCGGTGGAGCCCGGCTCCCGTAGGAGTCCGGGCGGAGCTGTGCTGATGGCGGTGGAGCCCGGCTCCCGTAGGAGTCCGGGCGGAGCTGCACTTGCTGATGGCGGTGGAGCCCGGCTCCCGTAGGAGTCCGGGCGGAGCTGTGCTGATGTCGTCGGTGGAGCCCGACTCCCATAGGAGTCCGGGCGGAGCTGCGCTGCAAACAAAGTCAAGGGTGAAGTCCGGCTCTGATAGGAGTCCGGATTGAGCTTACCAGCGATTGATATTGAGAGCGGAGCCCGGCTCCCGTAGGAGTCCGGGCGGAGCTGTTTTGATGTTGGCGACGGAGCCCGACTCCCGTAGGAGTCCGGGCGGAGCAGTGCTTGCTGATGGCGGTGGAGCCCGGCTCCCGTAGGAGTCCGGGCGGAGCTGCACTTGCTGATGGTGGTGGAGCTCGGCTCCCGTAGGAGTCCGGGCGGAGCTGTGCTGATGTCGTCGGTGGAGCCCGGCTCCCGTAGGAGTCCGGGCGGAGCTGCGCTGCAAACAAAGTCAAGGGTGAATTTCGGCTCTGATAGGAGTCCGGATTGAGCTTACCAACGATTGATATTGAGAGCGGAGCCCGGCTCCCGTAGGAGTCCGGGCGGAGCAGCGCTTGCTGATGGCGGTGGAGCCCGGCTCCCGTAGGAGTCCGGGCGGAGCTGCACTTGCTGATGGCGGTGGAGCCCGGCTCCCGTAGGAGTCCGAGCGGAGCTGTGCTGATGGCGGTGGAGCCCGACTCCCGTAGGAGTCCGGGCGGAGCTGCACTTGCTGATGGCGGTGGAGCCCGGCTCCCGTAGGAGTCCGGGCGGAGCTGTGCTGATGGCGGTGGAGCCCGACTCCCGTAGGAGTCCGGGCGGAGTCGCGCTTGCTGATGGCGGTTCCGCCGTGGGTTCCGGCTGTGGGTATTTTATACCCAACACCAGTCCCCCTACATCCGAGTTTTGAATTTCAAATGAAGGAAGTACATAGAAGTACAGCCGGAACCGTCCCTTCGAATCCCGCGCCCTGCCGCTCCCAGATATTTTGGCATTAAATGAGCGCGTGCCGGAGTCTTTTCAAATTGGGGCAGTACGAGGGGACACTTCGAAGACCCCACAGGTACGCTGGCCTAGGTACGGTGCAATTATGGCCCTGCCAACCGCCAGCCGCCTTCAGCCGTCTGCCATGGGGAGTGGGACACGTGTCGGATGCGGACTGGCCTGGGGGGATTCGAGATCATTATGGCGCCGGATCCCAGGGTCTATTTAAACTCGTCCTCCCCCCTTTCAGGCATCCCACTCCGCTTCTGATTTCTTGCCGGCGTCTGTCATCTCCCCGAGAGTCTGCTCTAGCGAACGCCCTCTCGAGGCGTAGGCGCCTTCCGTTCCTCGCTCCCCAGGCCCCCAGAGCAGGATAGGTTAGTGCCCACCTTCTCCTTCTTACCGCTTAGGGTCCTCTCCTCCTTTCTCTTCTTTCGTGTCCTCTCCCGAGTTGACTTCCGGCGTCCCCCTCCTTTCTCGGCTTGCATTTCTAGGGCCCTTTAGGTTCTCCCCCAAAGAAAAATGTCTTCCGATTCTTCTTCCCCCGTAAGCTCTGAGAGCTCTTCTGCTTCAAACCCCCAGGCCCCTGTCTCTGCGGACGAACCCGCGTTTGGGGCAGGGTCTCGCCCGATCTTCGCACCGGGCGCTATTCCTTGTTCGTCGACTCCGGACGAACTTCTCCTGATAAGGGCTCGGTACGGGGTCCCTTCAGAGTATGATCTGGAGCTTCCTGGCCCCTCCGATCGGGCCAGCGCTCCACCTCCTGGTCGCTTCTGTTTGTACCAGGAGGCATTCCGTGCCGGACTCCGGCTTCCGCTCCCAGCTTTTGTTGCCGCCTTCTTTCGTTTCTTAGACATTTCTCTCGCTTCTGTCGCCCCGAATTCCTTTAGGTTTTTGATAGGGTTTCTCTCCCTCTGTCACATAGCCGAGGTCCAGCCTTCCCTCTCCCTGTTCAGACATTTCTACACTTTCAAACGCCATCCTTCAGCGAAGGATTGGTGGTACTTCTCCCCCCAGTTCGGTAAGAAGGGGTTGCTGAAGGGCGCCCCTTCTTCGATTCACAACTGGAAGGAGAAATTTCTCTTCATTTACTGCCCGACCCTGGAACTGGGCTTGCCCCCTTGGGGGTCTCGCTGAAGTCAACTATCCAACGGCTAAAAAAGGAGGTCCTCCACCTGATGAAGAAGTTGAAAAAGTCGGAGGGCGAGCTCTGCCAGGCGAAAAAATGCTATTCCGAGGCCGCCGCTGAGGCCGCCCACTTCAGGAGTCTCCAAGTGAAGGAAATCATGGACTACAGCCGGAGGAAGGCGAACTTTGCGAAGGAGCTCGAAGAATGCACGAAGAGCGCCAGCGACCGAACTTGGGCTCAAGAGGCCAGGATCAGCGCCCTTAAAGTGGAGCTGTCGGCTGCCAAGAGGAGGATCGGCCAGCTGGAAGGGAACTCACCCCGGCTCACAGCGCGGGATGAGCAGATATGGTCGCAAAAAGTTTTCGACCTCCAGAAGCAGCTTCAAGATGCCGAGATGAGCCACGATGTGCAGCGGGCCAGCTGGCGCCGACAGGTAGAGGAGCACAAGGGGAGATTCCGTCGAGCGGCGGACGAGGTAGTTCGTCTCCAGAGGCAGTTGGTTACTCGGGCGCAACTTGCTAACGCCCAAGATAACTAAGAGCTCCAAGCCCTGAGAGGCTCTGTCGAAGGGATTTCTGTCTCCCTTGGGGAGAAGACAGCTGAGCTTCAACAAGTAAAAATCCAACTGGGACTTGAGCGGAAGGCCGTCGCGGACGCAGAGGCGGAGTCCGAAGTTTTGCGGAAGTGGCATCGGGAAGCGGAGGCTGAGAGCCGACGACTTCATCAGGCGCTCCAGGATATGCTGCAAAAGAAGGAAGAACTAGAGGAAATGGTGGAGACCCTGAGGCAGTCCTGGTCGGGGGATGGAGGTGATCACCCTATGTTAGAGGGAGCAGGACCTCCTTAGAGTTCTTTTGTAGTCACCCCCTTTTTGTAGCTGCCCCCCTTTTCTTTTCTTGTCGTTTTGTCCCTCTTTTTCTGGCCGTCCTGGCCCTGTAGTACATATATCGGAAATGAGAAAAAGGCATTTTGTGTTACCTTGTCCGCGTGTAGCACTAATATTGTCGTTCGTTGACCCTTTCTCGTTGTTTGGCCTGTTTGGCTTAGAGGTCGTCGTGGGAAAGGGCTCTTCCCTTCCATCCGATCTCGTCATGTGGCCGAGCCTCGCCACCGTTTTTAACCCTTGCTGGCGAAGTGGCGGATGGGGCCCGGCTTTCTTAGGAGCCCGGGCGAAGTCTTTCTTGGGGGCGGAACCCGGCTCCCGTAGGAGTCCGGGTGAAGTTTACCTTGGCGGCGGAACTCGGCTCCCGTAGGAGTCCGGGTGAAGCTTTACCTGGCGGCGGAACCCGGCTCCCGTAGGAGTTCGGGTGAAGCTTTACCTGGCGGCGGAACCCGGCTCCCGTAGGAGTCCGGGTGAAGCTTTACCTAGCGGCGGAACCCGGCTCCCGTAAAAGTCTGGGTGAAGCTTTACCTTGCGGCGGAACCCGGCTCCCGTAGGAGACCGGGTGAAGCTTTACCTTGCAGCGGAACCCAGCTCCCGTAGGAGTCCGGGTGAAGCTTTACCTGGCGGTGGAACCCGGCTCCCGTAGGAGTCCGGGTGAAGCTTTACCTGGTGGTGGAACCCGGCTCCCGTAGGAGTTCGGGTGAAGCTTTACCTGGCGGCGGAACCCGGCTCCCGTAGGAGTCTGGGTGAAGCTTTACCTTGCGGCGGAACCCGGCTCCCGTAGGAGTCTGGGTGAAGCTTTACCTGGCGGCGGAACCTGGCTCCCGTAGGAGTCCGGGTGAAGCTTTACCTTGGCGGCGGAACCCGACTCCCGTAGGAGTCCGGGTGAAGCTCTACCTTGGCGGTGGAACCCGGCTCCCGTAGGAGTCCGGGTGAAGCTTACCTTTGCGGCGGAACCCGGCTCCCGTAGGAGTCCGGGTGAAGCCTACCTTTGCGGTGGAACCCGACTCCCGTAGGAGTCTGGGTCTTCCATTTTGCTTGAGTCGGTCGCGAGGTTCTCGTTATCAGCCTGGCTTGTGGGGGCGCGTTAGGGCGCTGTAAGGCCTCTCCCCCCTCCGGTCTAAAAGAACCGGGCCTTCAACTTTGCTCATGTCAGGACGAGGTTCTCCTCCTATTCCTGACATGGCTATGGGGGCACATTAGGGCGTTGCAAGGCCTCTCCCCCCATCCGGTCTAAAAGAACCGGGCCTTCGACTTTGCTCAAGTTAGGGCGAGGTTTTCCTCTTGTCCCTAACAGGGCTGTGGGGGCACATTAGGGCGTTGTAAGGCCTCTCCCCCCATCCGGTCTAAAAGAACCGGGCCTTTGACTTTGCTCAAGTTAGGGCGAGATTTTTCTCCTGTCCCTAACAGGGCTGTGGGGGCACATTAGGGCGTTGTAAGGCCTCTCCCCCCATCCAGTCTAAAAGAACCGGGCCTTTGACTTTGCTCAAGTTAGGGCGAGGTTTTCCTCCTGTCCCTAACAGGGCTGTGGGGGCACATTAGGGCATTGTAAGGCCTCTCCCCCCATCCGGTCTAAAGGAACCGGGCCTTTGACTTTGCTCATGTCAGGACGAGGTTCTCCTCCTGTTCCTGACATGGCCGTTGTTTTTTGGAGAGGTCATATCCAGTCATAGTACATCCGCGTTAAGCAGGAGGAGTGCGTTAGCTAAAAAGAAAAGTAGATTCAAAACGAAACAGTAAGCAATACATTTACAGTTCTCCCGCTCCTCCTTGAGGCCCTCCGACGATGGAGTCGATGGTCCCAATAGGAGGCCGGTCCCCAGGCTGCTCCTCCCTCTTCTGTGGTTCGGGCGGTGGGAGGGCTCTTGGCCAGTCTCCTCTACCCTCAGGCCTGCGGCGGATGAATCTGTCGAGCCGACCTCGCCGGATGAGCTCCTTGATCTCGTCCTGGAGCTGGATGCACTCTTCGGTGTCGTGGTCGTGGTCGCGGTGGTAGAGGCAGAACTTGTTGGGGTTGCACTTCCCGGGGTGCGTGCGCATCCTCTCCGGCCTAGGGATCAGCTCCCTGACCTCCATCAGTACCTGGGCCTTCGAGGCGTTGAGGGGGGCGTAGCTGCGGAACTTCCCTGGCGGGGAACCCCACCGAAACCTGTTGTCCGGACTTCTCTGCCTGCATGCCCGGGGTGGAGTATGGGCGCGCCTGTGCCCAGGAGGGGATCAGGAGCGAGGCCGGGCTTCCCTTGGCCTCTTCTCAACTGCGGGTTTGCCAGAATCTCCCGCCTGGCGCTCCCTCGCAGTCTCTTCATCCTTCATTTTGAAGGCCTCTTCCGCTCGGGCGTATCCTTCAGCCCGAGCCAGCAGATCAGCAAAATCCCTGGGGTACTTCTTCTCCAGGGAGTACAAGAGATCATTCTTCTGAAGGCCACCTTTCAGGGCGGCCATGGCAACCGACTGGTCCAAGTTCCGGACCTCCAACGCCGCGATGTTGAAGCGGTTGATGTAGGCCCGTATGGACTCCCCTTCCCTCTGCTTGATGTTGATGAGGGACTCCGAACCTTTTCGGGGACGTCGGCTGCTGACAAAATGGGCCACGAATTGGTGGCTCATTTGGTCGAAGGAGAAGATGGTACCCGGCTTCAGTGTCGAGTACCAGTTTCTTGCTGCTCCCTTCAAAGTAGACGGGAAAGCCCGGCACAAGATGGCGTCGGGGGCACCATGAAGCAACATCATCGTTTGGAAGGCCTCCAGGTGGTCCACCGGGTCCGACATCCCGTCGTAGCTTTCAAACTGGGGGAGCTTGAAATTCGGCGGGATCGGTTCCTGCATAATCATTTGAGAGAAGGGAGGGTCAGTGCAGATATCCTCACTGTAAGCGGGAGGCGCATGGCGGAGTTCTTCGATCCGCCGGTTCATCTCCTGGAGCCTCCGGTCCAGGAAATCCTCTCGACTTCGAGTCTCGAGGGTCCTTTGGCAGAACGGGGGCAGGGATCTCCCAGGGGTGGAGTCGTGGTCCGACTGAGGGCTCTCCACCCTTGGATTCGCCTTCTCGGGAAGGACGGGGCGGCTAGCCCAGGTGGCCCGCCCCACCGTCGGGTTCTGGCATTCCGGAGATGCCCCTTCCGGATGCGCTGACGCCTGCGGCGGCTGCTGCTGCATCTCCTGTACAGCCTCGACGAGGCCCTTGACCTGCTGTGCCAGCAGGTCAAACTGCTCCGCGCCGACCGCCGTCGCCGGAGGGGGAGGAGGAGCTGGCTGAGAAACGGGAGGGGAGGCCGGAGCCTGAGATCTGGCCGCGGAGGCCGTGGACCGTCGGGTGGACGCCCTGCGTGGAGGCATCGGGTGTCGATCTCGCGGGGGAGGATTAGGAGTAGATGACGGAGAGATGGTCGGAGGTGGCTCCGTTGAGCGCTCCTTCAAGAACAAGGGTGCTGCGAAGACACGGCCCCTTCCTCTAGCGCCAATCCTGTTGGTGCAAAAATCCGCCTGCGCCGGAGAAGCTGGAGTTGAGGAAGCCGCGGTCGCCACCGGGACCTGCAAGGGAAGTCTAAACCGGAGGTGGGGTTGCTCCGGCAAGACCCTCCGACGCTCAAGTCAGTTCTCTGCCTCAACAAGAATGGAGTGCTCGAACGGAGAATTTAGCAGAGTTTTGAGATAAGGCAAAAGGCTTAAAAAATAACGTATCTGAGTCCCCCCTTTTATAGGCGGGGGAGGCAACGGACTGATGGCGACGTGTGTAACTGCCTGGTAGTGGGCCGCCCATGGTCAGGGGAATTGATTGCGAAAGATAATGGAGCAGACACGTGGGTATCACCTCGACTTGCCACGTGGAATCCGTTATGAGGGGTGGAGCAGCATCCGTCGTCAGGAGAATCGCATGGTATCCGTCGCAGGAGGTGGAGCAGGTTCGTGGCCGTTACTGTGGCCTGCCAGGGGGATAATGGAGCTGTGTGGAGTCCGCCACAGGAAGTGGAGCAGGGCGGCTATGGCTGCTGCGTCTTGTCAGGGAATGATGATACTGCATGGAGTCCGCCACAAGAGGTGGAGCAGGGTCGCGGCCATTTTGAGGGCCTGTCAGGGGGCGTGGATCTGTCGATTGAAGCTCGACAATGGTCGGAGCCATCGTGAGCGGAGCCCGGCTCCCGTAGGAGTCCGGGCGGAGCAGTTCTGATGTCGGCGGTGGAGCCCGGCTCCTGTAGGAGTCCGGGCGGAGCTGCACTTGCTGATGGCGGTGGAGCCTGGCTCCCGTAGGAGTCCGGGCGGAGCTGTGCTGATGTCGTCGGTGGAGCCTGGCTCCCGTAGGAGTCCGGGCGGAGCTGCTTTGATGTCGTCGGTGGAGCCCGACTCCCGTAGGAGTCCGGGCGGAGCTGCTTTGATGTCGTCGGTGGAGCCCGGCTCCCGTAGGAGTCCGGGCGGAGCTGCGCTGCAAACAAAGTCAAGGGTGAAGTCCGGCTCTGATAGGAGTCCGGATTGAGCTTACCAGCGATTGATATTGAGAGCGGAGCCCGGCTCCCGTAGGAGTCCGGGCGGAGCTGTTTTGATGTTGGCGGCGGAGCCCGGCTCCCGTAGGAGTCCGGGCGGAGCAGCGCTTGCTGATGGCGGTGGAGCCCGACTCCCGTAGGAGTCCGGGCGGAGCTGCACTTGCTGATGGCGGTGGAGCCCGACTCCCGTAGGAGTCCGGGCGGAGCTGTGCTGATGGCGGTGGAGCCCGGCTCCCGTAGGAGTCTGGGCGGAGCTGCACTTGCTGATGGCGGTGGAGCCCGGCTCCCGTAGGAGTCCGGGCGGAGCTGTGCTGATGGCGGTGGAGCCCGGCTCCCATAGGAGTCCGGGCGGAGCTGCACTTGCTGATGGCGGTGGAGCCCGGCTCCCGTAGGAGTCCGGGCGGAGCTGTGCTGATGTCGTCGGTGGAGCCCGGCTCCCGTAGGAGTCCGGGCGGAGCTGCGCTGCAAACAAAGTCAAGGGTGAAGTCCGGCTCTGATAGGAGTCCGGATTGAGCTTACCAGCGATTGATATTGAGAGCGGAGCCCGGCTCCCGTAGGAGTCCGGGCGGAGCTGTTTTGATGTTGGCGGCGGAGCCCGGCTCCCGTAGGAGTCCGGGCGGAGCAGCGCTTGCTGATGGCGGTGGAGCCCGGCTCCCGTAGGAGTCCGGGCGGAGCTGCACTTGCTGATGGCGGTGGAGCCCGGCTCCCGTAGGAGTCCGGGCGGAGCTGTGCTGATGTCGTCGGTGGAGCCCGACTCCCATAGGAAGTTCCAACATGGGTTGCCATAGATCTTTGGCTCTTTGATTGTTAGATCAAAGAAGGGCTAGAGCACTGGCTCTGATACCACTTGTTGCCCAGCTATGCAACCCAAGAGGGGGGGGTGAATTGGGTTTCTAAAAATTTTAAGCCCAACAGATAATTTATGAAGAACAAAACAATGGCTTTAAATCAATATTAATTACCTAAAGCAGTATTGCAAGGATATAATAAAGAAATAAGATAAAGTAATAAAGCACACCACAAACACAAGGATTTATAGTGGTTCGGTGCTAACCTTGCACCTACATCCACTCCCCAAGATCCCACTTGGGAATTTCAATCCACTATCCTTTGTATTCAACCCGAATACAAAACGTCGGAAACTCCGACACTAGCTATCCCAAGCTAGAATACAAGACGTCGGAAACTCCGACCCTAGCTATCCCAAGCTAGAACACTTGTTTCTCGGGTACAAGCAAACCCAAAACACTCCGATTTCAGGTTCGGATCAACCTTTCCTTGTTTTGGAAATCCTCCAAAAACAAGAGCAAAAACTCACAAAGAGTAAGAATATTTAGAGCACAGATGAATACAATAACAGCTCCTTAAATGAGCAAATATAACAATAAAAGCTTTACTCAAATGAAGAACCCCTTTTTCAGATTTTCTCAAGATGAATGAACGGTTGAACGATTGAGAAGAGGTTGATTGTTGATTGAAGATCTCTTGAAAGCTTTGAGCGATCTCTAGATCAAGGTTGAAACGATAGGCATGAAGAATTCTCTCCTTGAAAGATCTTCCTTTTCTCTTTCACAATCTCTCTGGTATATTGTGGATCCTCTCTCTTTTTCTCTATGGATATTTCGTTGATCTCAGGCTTTTTCTTGCAAATTTTGGATCCTCTCTTCTGTTCTTCTCTTTTTCTCCTTTCTCTCTTCTAATTTGATTTCACGTTTGATCCGCTATTTAATCTGCAATTTCTTTCATCATTTAAAGTATTTTGTAGCATTAGAAGCAAGAGAAAATAATTTAGGCAGATAAAGAGCCGTTAGAGGATTTTTAGGAAGCATAAATGGCAATTAAAATGGGCAAAAAAATAGCCGTTGCTGACATTTCCCGTCGCAGGGGTCGACTCATGAGTCGACTCATGCTTCAGGGGTCGACTCATGAGTCGACCTCTGTTGCAAAAACCAGAGAATGCTTTTCTGAAATTTTTTGGCTCAAATTAGCAGGGGTCGACTCATGAGTCGACTCATGCCTTGTGGGTCGACTCATGAGTCGACTCACAGGTCGTGCCAAGTCAAAAATCCAGCATGCCATGGGAATTTTTTGCGTGCCATTCAGCTCATAGTGCCATGAGTTGACTCATGAGTCGACTCATGCACTTCAAACCTTCATAACTTCAAAAATATAAGTCCAAACACAATGAAATTTTCACCAATAGATTTCAAATCATTTGTTCTACCAAATGGTACTATCAAATCAGGATTTTAGTGAAATTATGATTTTGCCCTTGAAGAGCATAAGGACTTTTTCATTTTAAAATTTTGTATCCCTTCAATCTGCTTTGTAATCATCAAAATTAATATAGGAGCAACATTATGGATGCCACTGGTCTTGAATTTAGTTGGAATATGGAGGACAATCCAAAAGCTAATAATAGTGATTTTTATTATATGTTGAGAGATGCTGATGAACCACTATGGTCGGGATGTGAAACACATACTATATGATCGACTGTATCAGAGTTGTTAAACTTGAAGATCGAGTTTAATATGATGGTCAACTATTATGATCGGATGGTAGTAATCATAAAAAAAATACTACCAAAGGATGAGAAACTTGTTGAAAGTTTTTATGCTTCAAAGAAAATAGTGAAAGGGTTAGGTATGGGATATGAAAAGATAGATGCATGTCATAATGATTGCATACTTTTCAATAAGGAGGACTAATTGAAGAGCTCATATGTCGTATGGGGTGAAAGCCAATTTAAATCGAGATAATAGGATAGGAATCAAAAAGACATACCATACAAGGTTCTTCGATAACTTCTCCTTACTCCTAGACTTTAGAGGCTCTATTTGTCCAAGAGTACTATCGGACAGATGAGATGGCACAAAGAAGAGATTTACATGCACTCCGATATGATGACTCATCCATCAAATAGTGAGGTATGGAAGAAATTTGATGTTTGCCATCCTTTATTTGTTTAGAAATCATGCAATGTCAGACTATATCTATCTATCGATAGGTTTACACCATTCAGTCATGTAGCAGCTCTTAATTCATGTTGTCTAGTCTTTATTACTTCATACAATCTGTCGCCTAGGATGTGCATGAAAGAATATAACATCTTTCTTATATTAGTCATTTCTGAACCACAACATCCTAGTAGAAGCATTGATGTACATCTAGGGCCTCTTATTGATAAGTTAAAATTCTTATGGTTCGATGGCATATATACTTGTGATGTATCGAAGAAGCAAAATTTTATAATGAAGGCTACATTCATATGGACCATTAGTGATTTTCTTGCTTATGGGATGCTGTTAGGATGGAGCACTTATGGAAAGCTAACATGTCCCTATTGCATAGAGAATATAAAATCATTTCAACTTGAGCATGGTCTTTAGTCCTGCTGGTTCGATTGTCATTGTCAATTTTTTTCTAAGCATCATCTTTTTCAAAAGCAGCAGGATAGTTTCAGAAAGAATAAAATAGAAAAGGATGAGGCAAGCCTATGACTCAATAGTATGAAAGTGTTTCAGAGGGTGTCCTAACTGAATGAAGTCCCATTTGGCATACTATTTGACAAAGAAAAATCTCAAAGGTTCGGTAGAACTCATAACTGGATGAAGCGCAGCATCTTCTAAAAATTACTGTACTGGTCCATCAATTTGATTCATCATAACCTTGACGTCATGCACATTGAGAAGAATATATTCGATAATATTTTCTACACTGTCATGGATGTCAAGGGCAAGATGAAGGACAATCCCAAGGCCCGAGCAGATATGAAGAATATATGCAAGCATCCTCTATTAGAGCGATTGAGGTGTCTCCAGAGAAAGTTTTGAAGCCAAAAGCATCTTACACCTTAACGAGAGAGTAGTTAAAGGATGTATATGAATGGTGTAAAAATATTAAATTTCTAGATGGCTATGCAAGCAATCTAACTCGATGTATCAATATCAAAGATTATCGATTCTATGGGCTAAAGAGCCATGACTGTCATGTCTTCATACAATGATTACTCCCATTGTTTGACATGATCTCTTTTCCAACCCCATACAGAGTTCTTTGATCAAGTTTATTTTTTTCTTCAAAGTTATTTGTGCTACCGAACTATCTGCCGACCATATCTCCAGTCTTTAGGCTAGTAGTGTAGAGATATATGCAAGTTGGAGAAGATATTTTCTTCTAGTTTCTTCAATTCCATGGAGCACCTTATGATTTATCTGGCATATGAAGCTAGGATCAGAGAACTAGTGCAGTATAGGTGGGTGTATCCATTTGAAAGATACATCTATAGTCTTAAGAAGAAAGTGAAAAACAAGATCAAAGTCAAAGGTTCTATTGTAGAGGCTTACATAATTGAAAAAATTTTTAATTTCAGCTGACACTACTTTAATCCTAGTGTGAAGATAAAGCTGACTCAAGTGGATCAAAATGATAATGGTGGTGGTCAGGGATCAGAGGTGGAGATCTTAATATTTGCCTATTCTGCTCATGAATTTGGACACGAGGTTCGTCGGATATTAATTGATACTAAAATTTGATAGACAGAGATATATATTTTGCTAAACTATAAGGAGGTCAATCTATATATTGAGTAAGTATCCATCATAATCTCAACTCTTTAATCACTTACTATTCTGTACTTATCTTATGCATGTATAGGCAATATGAGGAGATGCTGAGACAAAACAACCCAAGGATAAGCAAGGAATCAGTTTCCACTCAGCGCTCATAGAACTTTGTAAATTAATTCCACCAATTGGTAAGCGACCATTATCATTTTATTTATTTTAATTTTTTTAATTTATTTTTTTTATAATATGCAGGTCATATAAAGGGGCGAATCCATATCTAACAAGTTAAGACCATTAAGTTACAAGCCATCAAAATAAGTGACATATTATAATGGCTGTAACGTAAATAGTTTTAAATTTTAGATCCAGTAATATGGATATCATAAGAGTACATTGAATAGAGATGTGTGTATAAAGGATAGCTGGTGGGTAGAGGTGAAGAGTGACCACTATGAAATCCTCGAAGAAGTGATCAAGTTGACCTACCTTGGAGGTAATAGTGTCATTCTATTTAAGTGCTGATGGTTTGATAATGACATTGTATGAAGATTGATCCATGGCACAGGCTTATTGAAATCAAACATAGATCAAAAGCATATGTCAACAACTCCTTTGTGCTAGCTTAAAAAGCTATTCAAGTGTATTATACTCCCTTTCCATCAAAAGAGAGAGAAAGAAAGATTGATGGGCTGTATGTAAAATTAAGTTTAGAGCCGTTCATTACGAGCTCGAAGAAGAAGAGCCCATTTACCAGAATACTTTCAGAAAGATAAAACATTAGGAGTTCATCAACCTTTAATAGATGCAGAGTTGGATGCTCCAAAAATTCTCCTACATGATGGCCAACATGAGGAGGTAGATCATACTGAGTTTGTTTTAAAGAAAAGTCCTATCCAAGAAGGTGAAGAAGAGGAAGAAGAGGAAGAAATGAAAGAAGAGGAGGAAGAAGAGGAATCGAAAGAAGAATCTGAAGGGTACCAAATATCTAAAATGGAAGATAAGTAGTCAACCCCAGGAAGGTAGGAGTCAACCCCAAAGACAAAGGAGTCAACTTGGCATACTGGAGAGGATTGGCACACAACAGGAGTCGATGCCTGAATAATTAGAGTCGACACCTGAATAATTGGAGTCGACCATAGGGCAGATAGAGCCATTTTTGTCTTTATGATGTGCTTGCTTTATTTTCTTTTCATACTTATCTTGTATCATTTTACTTGCCATATTTGTATAATTAATCTATGAATCTATTTATTTTTATTTTTAGAGATTATAGGATGACTACTTCTGGAGGATCGAGCCATGCTAGCTGAGGAGAGAGCTCTCATGAGGCCAGCTCATATGGTTCTATGGTTCTACGGTACCTATACCATGGGGTAAAATCTAATACTATAAAAATTCTCCATTAGATTATTTTATTTTGCTACTCTCAAGTTTGGATGATGTGGGGTAACCATTGACTCCACAATCACACAGAGCAATGGCCAGCTCTAAGCCTCAGCACCATGGTAGAAGACCAATGTAGCTCATGGCACCTCCGACTCGACCAGAGGATAGAGAGCTAGTGCACATTTAAAGCCACATGTAAATATTAGATCTTCAAGAAATTTGTTTAAAAAATTTTAACCATTTTAAAATCAATATTTATAGATCAAAATTAATTTTGCAGGATATTTAGGGAGCCTGGATGTCTCATGTGGTTACCGAGATTGTCCGATGATTGATGTCGGGGTCGATGAATGAGTTGTCTAGTTGACCATCGGGGGCTTGTGTGCTGCATGGGAGATGTTCCTTATAAGTCAAAGATGTTTAATTTTTAAGTTTGCAATATGTTTGTATTCTATTTATTGATACATGCTATCCTTTATTTGCAGTCATACTACCGATTTGAGACTCCACAGGATGAGAAGGCCGATCGTCGAACCTTCGAGGAGGTTGCCACATATTGGCTCTAGGATGGATTGTACCACCTTAGACAGTCTATCATTGAGTTCTTTAGTTTCGAATCACCATCGGATTGAAAATCTTTCATGGATCACTGGATGTGAGGGGACATATGGGAGGCCCTCTGTGATCAGTGGAGCAGTGAAGAGTACTCCAGGCCCGATAAAATTGGGCCACCCCACAGGATTCTGTAGGAACCAGATCTAGGGTTTCAGGGTTAGATCTTGAAACTTTTTCAAGATCATACAGCGGAAGACTAAAATAAATCAAAATTTATTTTCTAAAATCAAAAAATCCCTAGATCTAAGATCCTATTACATGATTATTATATAGCATTAAATCAAAAATTAAAATATATAAATATAGCATGAACTACATGTTGATCATATCAACAAGTTTCTATACTACATCTAATGTATGTATTAAACAATAGATTAGATCTATTACCTTGCAAGTTAGATGTTCTAACCTTACTGATCTGGGCTTGAGGATGATGTTGCAAGCCGCACACGCGTTCGACCTCTAGGAGTCATCCACACGAGCCCACGAATCTCGATCAGAAGTCCTGCTTCAGGAAATCAGCACAGTATGCTAGTACTGCGCTGATCTTTCTTTGATGGTTGATCAGGTGCCTCCTTCTTCTTGATTTGGACTCTTCCAAAGATAAAAAGTAGAAGAAGGAGTTTTAGATCTGAGACGCTCTCAGGAAACTCAAGATGGAGGGAGGAAAGATATGAAAACAAAAATCCTAGAAGAAGACACTCTTCTTCTTCACGTTTTTCTCTCTAGACACCCAAACTTGTATCTTTTATATCTCCATGACCCAAAGGTATTTCTCTTTAATTTTTGGATGGAACAAAGGTCTCTCAAATCTCTATCTTTTCCTAAAATTTTATAAAGAAACTCATCTTATATAGAGAGATATGATAGAGTCCTTATCTAGGTCAAACACCTAGTCAAGGCTTATCCAAACATGGCAAGTTAAGGGATGCCCAACTCTTAAGCACCTCCTTCATATTTTCATGCATGGATCACTAGAAAAGGATGCACAATGTATACCCAAAAATCCATGAAAATTTTAAAAAAAATTTGGATAAATTCGGTGCAAAATTGAAAGAGTTTTGGATTTCTAAAACTCTATCTCATAGAATTCGAAATCCAAACTTATTCTTTTTAGATTTGATCCAAACCACCTTCCATGTAAGAAAGAAGAGAGGAGACCTTTTGTGAACGTGGGAGAGATCTGGGAGAGGGCTTTTTTCGCACAAAATAAGTGGAGATTGGCGTTGAATAAGAGAGAGGGCGTGGAGAAGGCTTATGTGGCGCAAGGTGGAATCCTAGTCTTACTAGGATTCTGTCTTATGACTTGTTTTAATTTGGTTTCCCAAACCAAATCAAATCAAAATTAGATCAACCCAATTAAAATAGGTCTTAACCTAATTAAGAACTTAATTTAATCAGATTAAATTAGATTTAAATCTGATTTAATTTTCTAATCAAATTAGAAATTAGATTGACCCAAGTCCTAGTTGAACTAGGACTAGTTTTTCCTTGCACTTGGCTTATCCAATAAACCAATTGGACTTGATCCAATTAAGCCCAAACCAAATCTAATTAAATTATATTTAATTATACTTAATCTCAGCCCATTGGCTTAATCAAATTAAGCCAATCAGCAATCGAATTGCTAATAGATCCTCCTGCAACACTTGCACTAGGTTAAATGTCAATCGTATTGATCATTTAACCCTAGAATGATTCTTAATCGTTGATCAACTATCTGATCGGATCATGAACTCTAATGTGTGTGACCTCATAGGCCCGAACCTAAGCCAGTAGCATAGGAACAAATTCTTATACCAATCGAAGTGACCATCTAGCAATGGTACCCGACGACCGGATAGGTCGAATGTGTAGAACAACATCCTTAGAACCCATGCGGATATAGTTTTCATATAATTCATCCCCTTGACCAAAATGATCATAGGATACCCCAGAGCTCAACTGTTAACTCTGATCAGGTTGTCCACATTGTATTTCAAAATATCAAATCCATCTGATGGATTACCCTGGCCAAGGTTTTGCTAAATTGAAATACAGCGACTCATTCTTCTCCAACTCTTGGAGTGGTCAATCCCATCTCGATCACACTCTGACTTCGCAAGTACTTGACTATGCCCAGAAGCCTTCCGTCCCTGAATTAAAAATTCAATTAGTCCAGTACCAAAGCATAGTGAGTTGCTTGCAAGTCACTGAGGCGATCTCAGGTCTAAGGGACACTTATACCTATATCCCATCAGAGATATTCTCGACAGTAGAATACTCTGGAGTTGGTCACGTTTAATGATGATGTACCCTTACATCTCACCTGTATGCCATACCAGTATCTCCACACTCTTTGGTTAAGAGGACAACCAACCCATATGGCCTACAGCGACCTATGCTCGATAGAAGCTGTCGTCATTATTAACAGCCTATCATTTGGTCGTGAACAGTTTTAAGGACTAATCGATAAATCCTCTCTTTATCGAACTTAAATAGTCCTAAGGACTTCATCATAACAACGGAGTTCATTTGAAGATGAAAGCTTATGATGAAGATGCCAAATATATTTTATTTATTAACAAATCAATTACAATACTTGGTTGCTCAATCGTCAACAGCTTGACGATTGGCTTTTTGGGACACATTTCCCAACAACTCCCACTTGTCCTAAAGCCACTCGGCACAGTATCTAATACCCATCTTCGACTTGTGGTTGTCGAACTCCTTTATTGCCAGGGCTTTAGTGAAGGGGTCAGCCAGGTTCTCCTTTCCGTCGATCTTCTGAAGGTCGACGTCACCTCGATCCACGATCTCTCAGACTAGGTGGAAGCGGTGCAAGATGTGCTTCGTCTGCTGATGTGCTTTGGATTCCTTCACCTGAGCTATGGCACCAGTGCTGTCGCAGTAGAGCAGGACTGGACCATCAAGGGAGGGTGCTACTCCGAGCTCGTTGATGAATTTCCTCAGCCACACAGCTTCCTTCTCGACATCCGATGCTGCGATGTACTCCGCTTCACAAACAGAGTCTGCCACAGTATGCTGCTTGGAACTCTTCCAGCAGATGGCTCCACCATTTAGAGTAAAGATATAACCCGACACGCTCCTGCTATCATCATGGTCGGATTGGAAGCTGGAGTCTGTGAACCCCACAAGTTTCAGATCTGACTCGCCATAAACCAACCATTGGTCCTTAGTATTTCTTAAATACTTAAGGATGGCTTTAACCACTTTCCAGTGATTTTCTCCAGGATCAGATTGGTATCTACTTACTACTCCTAGTGAGTATGCCACATCTGGTCTTGTACATGTCATGGCGTACATGATAGATTTCACGGCTGAAGCATATGGGACTCTACTCATACGCTCTCTCTCTTCAGGAGTTGTCGGACAATCCTTCTTAGAGAGAGAAATTCCATGGCCTATCGGTAGATAGCCCTTCTTGGAATTCTCCATGCTGAACCTCTTCAGCACAGTGTCTATGTACATGGACTGGGATAACCTAAGTATCCTTTTAGATCTATCCCTATAGATCTTCATCCCTAGGATGTAGGATGCTTCACCCAAGTCCTTCATGGAGAACTGTGATGACAACCAAACTTTTATTCCTTGTAGTGCGGGGATGTCATTCCCGATTAAGAGAATATCATCCACGTACAAGACAAAGAATACCACAACTGGACCATTTGCCCATTTATAGATGCAGGGCTCTTCTCCATTCTTAATGAAGCCATACGTTTTGATCACCTTATCAAAATGCATGTTCCAACTCCGAGAAGCTTGCTTCAATCCATAAATGGATCTCTGAAACTTGTACACTTTGGACTCATCTGTGGATGTAAACCCCTCAGGTTGTATCATATACACCTCTTCAGTCAGCTCTCCATTCAGGAAAGCTGTCTTTACATCCATCTGCCAGATCTCATAATCTAGATGGGCAGCTATTGCAAGCATTATTCGAATGGATTTGAGCATTGCCACAGGAGAAAACATCTCATCATAGTCAATACCATAACGTTGATGATACCCCTTGGCAACTAGACGGGCTTTATAGGTCTTCACCTTTCTGTCTGCGCCCCTCTTCCTTTTGAAGACCAATTTACACCCAATGGGTTTAACCCCTTCAGGTGGGTCAACCAATGTCCATACATTGTTGACCTTCATGGACTCCATTTCGGATTTCATGGCTTCAAGATATTTTTCGGAATCAGATCTCTGCATTGCATCCATATAGGTGATCAGATCCTCATTATTCTCATCAAGTTCGATGGGATCACCATCCCGAACCAAGAAACCGTAGTATCTGTCCGGCTGACGCGGTACTCTACCGGATCGCCTTAATGGTGCAAGTACATTGGGCTTCGAATCTGATCTAATCATATCCGACTCAGGTTCAGCTATTGGTGTCGGTCCTTCTACCTGTTGAACTTCATCAAGTTCAACCTTAGAGGCAACGGTTCCTTCACCAAGAAACTCCTTTTCTAAAAAGATTGCCTTAAGGCTGACGAACACCTTTTGTTCATCAGCATGGTAGAAAAAATATATTTTTGTCTCTTTGGGGTACCCTATGAATGAGCATTTGTCAGACCTAGGTCCAAGTTTGTCTGTGACTAATCGTTTGACATAGGTCGGGCACCCCCAGACCCTAAGGTGTGAAAGTGTTGGCTTACGTCCTGTCCATATCTCATATGGAGTCTTAATTACAGACTTACTTGAAACCCTATTTAATAGATAACAGACCGATTCGAGTGCATATCCCCAGAAGGATATCGGCAAGCTAGCAAAACCCATCATGGATCGGACCATGTCTAACAGAGTCCGATTCCTCCTTTCAGACACACCATTATGCTATGGTATTTCTGGAGGAGTCCATTGGGAGAGAATCCCATTCTCTCTTAGATATGTGAGAAACTCACTAGAAAGGTATTCTCCTCCTCGATCAGATCGAAGAGTTTTAATACTCTTCCCAGTTTATTTTTCTACTTCACTTCAGAATCGTTTGAACATTTCAAATGAATCTGACTTATGTTTCATCAGATAGACATATCCATATCGGGATAGGTCATCCGTGAAAGTTATGAAGTAGAAATATCCACCTCTAGCACTGGTGCTCATGGGCCCGCATACATCAGTATGTACTAGGCCCAAGAGCTCAGTAGCTCTCTCTCACCTTTTTCAGTAAAAGGTGACTTGGTCATTTTATCAAGAAGACAGGACTCACAGGTTGGAAGTGATTCACAATCACTGACTTCGAGGATTCCCTCTTGAGTCAACCTGTTTATTCTGTTCTTGTTTATATGACCTAGCCTACAGTGCCATAAGTAGATATCTGACACACTATCTAATCTAGGGTGCTTGCCAGTAGAATAGACTCTTATCAAGCTTGATCTTTTTGGTCTAGCTCTGCACAGATGTCCCAGCCTGAACTTGCACCTTCTTGACTTTCTTCTTCTTGTTCTTCTTCCCTTTCTTAAAAGGTCGAGAACCAAAAGACGAACCTCCCACTAAGTTCACCGACTCCTTGTGAAGTTGGTGATCCTTCTCAAAGTTCTGAAGCAACCCCAGTAACCAGTGGTAGTTTACTTCAGGCTTTGTCATTCTATAATGAGTGAGGAATGGGAGATAAGACTTGGGCAGCGAGTTCAGTATTGCATCTTTTCCAAGCTGCTCATGCAAGGGAAAGCCGAGCTTGCTCAATCATTCCATCAGCTCGATCATGTACAATACATGATTAGTGACAGAGGCACCATCTCGCATTTTGGCATTGAAGATGACACAACTAGTCTTGTGCCTCTCTACGTCATCGGGTGTGCCAAAGGTATCCTCCAACACTTGAAGAAAGTCCTTTGGCTGAGCCATCTCGAATCTGCGACTGAACTCATCGCTCATAGCAGCCAGCATGATACAGCGCACCATGGTTCGTCACTGAGCTACTTCTGGTAAGTGTCTCTGACTGTTTCACGTGCATTGGCAGTTGGCTCCTCAGGTGCAGGATCCATTATCACATATAGGATCCGTTCATGCTCCAGGACTATCTTCAACTTTTGGTACCAGCTACCGAAGTTGGGTCCCACCAACTTATCATTGTCCAACAATGATCGGAGCGATAGAGAAGTGGCCATATTTGCACAAAGAAGAATCATAACCTAATTAGTAATTGATTCATTAAACCTAAAGATTTGGACTTTAATCAAAAGGTTTCTCCCACTATTTTATTCGAATTGGTAGCCTCTACCTCCAACTCGAGGAATTACCCTAATTCCTTAGCGGGTACTAGAATCCACTTAGACTGCACACAAGCCCAACTTTGGTTGGCCAACCCATGTACATCTAGGGGTAGGTTCATAACCAATTGTTTCTCTAAACAATTTCTAGTAATTTTAATTTTGCCCCAGAAACCTAATCAGTAGGCTTTGGCCTCCACTGTAAGGATCCAGTTAGGTCCAACCATTAACATGATCATACATGGTGTATCTAACCAATGAATGATTAAGCCCAACTTTGGTTGGCTCACCTAACCACCATTAGAGAGACACTTCCAAGTCGTCATATGACGAGTGATAATTCCATTAGTCAACAAGCACCAGGCCTTTGGGTCTGCAATGATTATTGAGTTAATGGACTCATTATCAAATACCTTAATGGGAGGCTATGACTTAGTTATCTCCATAACTTTGTCATTTTAAGGACCTAATAATTTTAGAAGATTTAAATAATTTAGAGGATGAGGTCAGATGAACCAGCTTATCACGATCCTCCCACTGGCTTCACCAAGTCAGCTTAAGGGAGACCATTAAAAGGGCTGGTCTAGGAGCACCTAAATCAGTCACACTGATTTACCCAGCTGACGTGGGTTAGCTCGAATAGTCAAGTGATCCGATCAAAACATAATTTCACCAAGAGGCCAGATAAGTTCGATCAGTGGGAGGGTCTGCCAAAGCTTGCCTTAGACACCATCAGAAATGGCTAGGTAAGCGGGCTCCCAATTAAAAACCACCGGTCTGGTTTACCTTAGACACCAACTGGTTTAATTAGTTTTAATTAGATCAATCTAACAGTTCGTGCTAGACCGCTTAGCCAAGAATCAAGTCCATTTGGTTCTCGTTAAAGACATGGACTTGACCAACTACAACTATTGTAATTGATCTAGAGAATCTTTGACCTAATCTAAGACAATAATTGATTAGATTTAGTCAATTCTCTAATTAAGTCCATCTTTAATCTAACCATAGGTCTAACCCATTTAATGGACCTAATTCCCACTAACCCATTAACCCAATGTGTTATGATTTGTGTCTTAGGTTCTTCAATTCATAATCCTAGAACCTAATCAATCAACTTCTTAATTCTTAATTAAGTTCTGGGCTAAGGGTTGGGTTTGGCTTTTCAAAAAATAATTTTTATATTTATAAAATAATTTTACAATATGATTCTACCAACCATATTGCATGTTTGATTCATAATCAAGATACAAGTGAAATAAACATGAAACTACTTTAGATCTAATCTAAACAGGTTCATGTAATTGAAATAATTTCAACTTTAAACAATTTCTTTGCACAAAAATTATTAACAAAGAGATTTTATTTCAGATTTAAATATTTTTTAAATCTAATAAATCATAAATTTAATCTAGATCATATCTAACAAATTTATGATTAAAGATAGATCTACACAAACTATGACTACTTTTGCACTGTAAGGGGTAAACCTTACAGCAGGACAACCTTACAGTTTGTGATTGATCTAAAATTTTAATTTTAGATTTAATAATCAGATTATAAATTAGATATAATCTAAGAAATAATCTAAGCATGTATAAATAATCATGTAATAAAGAACCTAGGCTCTGATACCAATTGTAGGAACCAGATCTAGGGTTTCAGGGTTAGATCTTGAAACTTTTTCAAGATCATACAGCGGAAGACTAAAATAAATCAAAATTTATTTTTTAAAATAAAAAAATCCCTAGATCTAAGATCCTATTACATGATTATTACATAGCATTAAATCAAAAATTAAAATATATAAATATAGCATGAACTACATGTTGATCATATCAACATGTTTCTATACTACATCTAATGTATGTATTAAACAATAGATTAGATCTATTACCTTGCAAGTTAGACGTTCTAACCTTGTTGATCTGGGATTGAGGATGATGTTGCAAGCCGCACACGCGTCTGGCCTCTAGGAGTCATCCACACGAGCCCACGAATCTCGATCAGAAGTCCTGCTTCAGGAAATCAGCACAGTATGCTAGTACTGCGTTGATCCTTCTTTGATGGTTGATCAGGTGCCTCCTTCTACTTGATTTGGACTCTTCCAAAGATGGAAAGTAGAAGGAGGAGTTTCAGATCTGAGACGCTCTCAGAAAACTCAAGATGGAGGGAGGAAAGATATGAAAACAAAAACCATAGAAGAAGACCCTCTTCTTCTTCACGTTTTTCTCTCTAGACACCCAAACTTGCATCTTTTATATCTCCACGACCCAAAGGTATTTCTCTCTAATGTTTGGATGGAACAAAGGTCTCTTAAATCTCTATCTTTTCCTAAAATTTTACAAAGAAACTCATCCTATATAGAGAGATATGATAGAGTCCTTGTCTAGGTCAAACACCTAGTCAAGGCTTATCGAAACATGGCAAGTTAAGGGATGCCCAACTCTTGAGCACCTCCTTCATATTTTTATGTATGGATTACCAAAAAAGGGTGCATAATATATATCCTAAAATCCATGAAAATTCTAAAAAAAATTTGGATAATTCGGTGCAAAATTGAAAGAGTTTTGGATTTCTAAAACTCTATCTCATAGAATTCGAAATCCAAACTTATTCCTTTTAGATTTGATCCAAACCACCTTCCATGTAAGAAAGAAGAGAGGAGACCTTTTGTGAACGTGGGAGAGATCTGGGAGAGGGCTTTTGTTGCACAAAATAAGTGGAGATTGGCATTGAATAAGAGAGAGGGCATGGAGAAGGCTTATGTGGTGCAAGGTGGAATCCTAGTCTTACTAGGATTCTGTCTTATGACTTGTTTTAATTTGGTTTCCCAAACCAAATCAAATAAAAATTAGATCAACCCAATTAAAATAGGTTTTAATCCAATTAAGAACCTAATTTAATCAGATTAAATTAGATTTAAATCTGATTTAATTTTCTAATCAAATTAGAAATTAGATTGACCCAAGTCCTAGTTGAACTAGGACTAGTTTTTCTTTGCACTTGGCTTATCCAATAAACCAATTGAACTTGATCCAATCAAGCTTAAACTAAATTTAATTAAATCATATTTAATTAGACTTAATCTCAGCCCATTGGCTTAATCAAATTAAGCCAATCAGCAATCGAATTGCTAATAGATCCTCCTGCAACACTTGCACTGGGTTAAATGTCATTCGTATTGATCATTTAATCCTAGAATGATTCTTAATCGTTGATCAACCATCTGATCGGATCATGAACTCTAATGTGTGTGACCTCATAGGTCCGAACCTAAGCCGGTAGCATAGGAACAAATTTCTATACCAATCGAAGTGACCATCTAGCAATGGTACCCAACGACCGGATAGGTCGAATGTGTAGAACAACATCCTTAGAACCCATGCAGATATAGTTTTCATATAATTCATCCCCTTGACCAAAATGATCATAGGACACCCCAGAGCTCAACTGTCAACTCTGATCAGGTTGTCCATATTGTATTTCAAAATATCAAATCCATCTGATGGATTACCCTGGCCAAGGTTTTGCTAAATTGAAATACAGCGACTCATTCTTCTCCAACTCTTGGAGTGGTCAATCCCATCTCGATCACACTCTGACTTTGCAAGTACTTAACTATGCCCAGAAGCCTTCCATCTCTGAATTAAAAATTCAGTTAGTCCAGTACCAAAGCACAGTGAGTTGCTTGCAAGTCACTGAGGCGATCTCAGGTCTAAGGGACACTTATACCTATATCCCATCAGAGACATTCTCGACAGCAGAATACTCTGGAGTTGGTCACGTTCAATGATGATGTACCCTTACATCTCACCTGTATGCCATACCAGTGTCTCCACACTCTTTGGTTAAGAGGACAACCAACCCATATGGCCTACAGTGACCTATGCTCGATAGAAGCTGTCATCCTTATTAACAGCCTATCATTTGATCGTGAACAGTTTTAAGGACTAATCGATAAATCCTTTCTTTATCGAACTTAAATAGTCCTAAGGACTTCATCATAACAACGGAGTTTATTAGAAGATGAAAGCTTATGATGAAGATGCCAAATATATTTTATTTATTAACAAATCAATTACAATACTTGGTTGCTCAACCGTCAACAGCTTGACGATTGGCTTTTTGGGATATATTTTCCAACAGATTCAATCAAGTACACCGACAGCTCCATTGGCACACATGTCATAGTAGATAGATTGGTAAAAATTATATACTTATATTAATATCATATTTAGTTAATCATATATTTATTTTTATTAATTTAATTTTATTATTTATTATAGATATGGTAGTTAGATCATGTACCATGCCAGCTACAATTGTGAGAGACTACACACCAGTCTAGGAGGATCGATAATTACTTAGATTCTAGAACCAAATGGATTGCAGTAACTTGAAAGATTATTTATTAAGTTTTTATATGTATTGATATGTATAATAGTATTAATAAATTTTTAAACTATATACATGGATTATGTAGAGTACGTCATAGCATGGCACAGTGAGGACCCATCCTCTCAGCCCCTCCATGATCTCGGAGGATGGCTCAGGGTCATCGGAGGGGTTAGTAGGAGCCCGATCATAGGGTTCGGGCATAGCTTCGACCCTCCAACAACTCACTGATCTTCAATGTCATCCTCTCAGGCCTCGACAATCAAGATGTGGGGTGATGCACATATCGAGGTGGTCGTGCAGAGGCTTTTTTACCAATGATCTCAGAGCTTTCGGGATGCCGTCCGTGACACGATTGTTGAGATTTTTTGAGACCCACATCTTCAGGATCAGCTAAGCTCATTATCACAACCATCACAGTAGGTAAGTCAAATAGTATTAATAAATTTTTTTACTTGTTTTAAATTTTTATAGTTAGAAACTTCACATAGTTAGGCTTGAGTCAGAGGAAGGGGACCTAGAGGTCAAAAGTCAATCTACCCCTTTGATAGACGGGATGGAGGTGTAGATACATCCGTATCATTGAATGGGATGTGTAAGAATAATCCATTTAAGAATCAAAAGAGTATATCGAAATATATCCTTCTTGTGTCGGTTTAGGCTTGAGATGGGGGAAGGGGTATCCAGGGGGTTAAAATTCAATCAAACCATTTGATGAATAGGTTGGGGGTGTCTATAGCTCTGTATCATCGAATAAAATATGTAAGAATAATCTGTTCAAGAATTAAAGTAGTATATCAAAATATATCCTTTCGTGTCGGTTTAGGCTTCAAGCAGGCGAGAGGGAGTACTCAGGAGGTCAAAATTTAATTTAACCATCTGATGGAGTACTGACTGGGGGTGTCTATAGCTCTTTATCATCGAATGAAATATGTAGGAATAATTCATTCTAGAATCATATCATATATATAAATATATCCCTTCGTCAAGGTTTTGGCTTGAGACGCATCAATTATTTTAGTTTTATAATTCCAATTAATTTAGTTCTAAAATTATTAATAATATTTTATTTTTCTTCATTGTAGGATACTGGGATATTCGACTCTCATTCACCTACTACTGTAGAGGATGTATAGGAGCAAGAGGAGGAGGATCTCCATTGATTTTTTTTAGTTTTGATGTAATGTATTTGATATTTGAGTATGTTATTTATATAATTTAATTTTAATATAATATATAATATTAGTTTTTTATTTATGATGATGATAGTTAATTGTTAGTTGTTATAATGTCCATAAATATATGTTGCTTGTTAATTTAAGTATAATAAATTTTAATAAATATAATTATTTGTTAATTAAATTATAATATATTTTAATATATATAATTATTAAAAATTATTTTTTTAAAAAAAATTATTATTAGCAACAGCTGTTGCGACGGCAACTCCATTGCTAAAAGAGTATTAGCGATGGCTTATTAAAGATAGAGAAGCTATCGCTAATAGTTTTTTAAATTTTTAAATTTAAGTTTGAAAAAATATTATAAGTGATGGAAAACCATCACTAACGACTATTGCTACTACTTGTTATTAGCAATGGTATTTTTGCCATCACTAATATTCACCTTCAACATCACACTTTTCTCGATGGCTTTTTAGCAATGGCTTGTGTTGTCAATACCATTAGCGATGGTATTTTTATTATTAACGACAGCATTTAACCATCACTAATAGTCAATTTTCTTATTGTACTACTTATCTATGTTTGTGGATTTTGTCCTTAGGGTATAATCATCTTTATGATATGTATTTCGGATGTTGCTATCATCTGTTGTGGTTCTTGGTTGATATAAAGTGGAATAGTTCATTGGTTATGATTTTTGGATATTGTTTGGGGTTGAACAGTACTTTCGGGTGTGGTAAAAAATGGTGATCCTTCATATTGATGAAGATGTTTTGATAGCTAAGATTCAATTTTTCCAATAAGATGAACTAGAATTAGCCGATGCTTGGAGATATTTCTTTTAGAATTTTGCGAGGCATTTTTAGTGTCCATTTGGTTCCTGGAATGTGAAAAGAAAATAATTTTTTTCTAATGTAAAAAAAAAAGAAATGGGAATTGTTGTTATTGTTTTGTTGCATTAAGAAAATCAAAGAGAATTGTTGTTTTCTACATTATACTGCACTAGCCAAATATGACCTGATATACCTTAAATTGATGGATTTATTTATGTCCTACAGATGGTTCACCAAAAAAAGAAAAAAACATCTTACTATATATCATAAGATGACAACTAGACTAGCTGGAATCTTTGGTTTATCCCATAAATATAACACTTTAAAATGAGCCCACAAATGAAATTCTTAAACATGAGAAGGATCTAATTCTTAGACACTTGATTGTGCTTGACACTCACACCCAAGTCCATCTAAATATCTGGACCTAAGTTACTAGATAAGCCACATATTGAACTTATTTGTGAAGATAGATCAACCCAAGTGGTATTGCAATTCTTTCTATTATGGGAGAAATCAACCACCCGACCTTGACCTTCCTTACCTCGGGTTGCGGTTGAGCACTCACCTTGGACCCATCACCGACAATCCATATGGAAGCTACATCAACATTAGAGGACCTTCTCAAAAGGAATGAAAGTTCGGATGACTAGATTGTCTCATCAAGATGATTCTCCAACATTGGCTATAATTCGATCCCAAACTCGGATGCACACTAACCCTAGGATCGGGCTTATGCTAATGACATAAGACGTGTTAGGACCGTAGCCCCTAACCAACTTTCCAAAAGACAAATGCCCATTGGGAGGTGGGGTTTATTAGCCTTTATCTACTAGGCACAGGAGCTTCACACCTGAGTTGACCCACATCAAGCTAGATCACTCTCAGAAGGCTGGGCGATTAGACCCATTTAATCTTACCAACGATCCTCCATGTCGACTCCCATAATTGTTGCCAATACATCAGCCACATTCGGCTATCAACCCCAGTCTAAGTCTCACCGAATCTCCTCGGCTACCATCCTCTTTCAAAGTCTCACCAAGTTCTTTTTGGCTACCTCACCAAACCCCCTCAGCTACTATCCTCTCCTAGAGTCTCACCGAATTCTTTTCAGCTACCAACTTCTCTCTGAGACTCACCAAATGTGTCCTAGAACCTTGCACAACAATTTCTCTCCCCAGTGATTTTTTTTTAACACTCTGGGGCCTGTCGGGTTTTGAATGTGCAACCTTGCTATGATACCACATGTTAGAACCGTGGCCCCTAACCAACTTCTCAAAAGATAAATACCCCTTGGGAGGTGGGGTTTATTTGCCTTTATCCACTAGGCACAGGGGCTTCACACCTGAGTTGATCCACATCAAGCTAGATCACCCTCAGTAAGCTGGGTGGTTAGACCCATTTAATCTTACCAACCAAATACCAGTCGACCCTCTATGTCGACTCTCATAATTGTTGCCAATACATCAGCCACATTCGACTACCAACCTCAGTCTGAGTCTCATCGAACCTCCTCGGCTACCATCCTCTTCTAGAGTCTCATCGAGTCTTTTTCAGCTACCTCACCGAACCCCCTCGGCTACCATCCTCTCCTAGAGTTTCTCTTCCAGATCTCTCCCCCATGGCCAAGCCCTCCTGGGGAGCACCTTCCTTGGTCAACTTCTCTTGCTGTTCATTGGACCGCAACACCGAGACCATGTCTTCATACTCCAAGGTCTCCTTGTCGTAGAGCAGCGTCGTCACCAATGGATCATAGGAAGGGGACAGCGAGCATAGAAGTAGCAATGACTTATCATCCTCTTCCATCTTCACCCCGATGTTCAGCAAATCATGGCACATCTGATCGAATTTCTGGATGTGACCCAAGACATCTCCACCTTCCTACATCTGAAGGTTGTATAATCTCTTCTTCAATATCAACTTGTTGCACATATTTTTCTCCATATACATGGTGTGCAACTTCGACCACAAACCTTTCGAGGTCCTCTCCTCTAACACTGAATAGAGTGCTGCATCCGTCAAACATCTTCTAATCATAGAACAAGCCTTCTTCTCCAGGGACCTCCATTGATGATCCATCATCTCTTCAGGCTTCTCCTCCAATGCCTGATCTAGATCTGCTTGAATCAAAAAATTTTCTACCCAAACTTTTCACATAAAAAAGTTTCCTTTCTCATCAAACTTCTCAAAATCAACCTTCATGTTGCTTTGCATAGCTGGATCCAAACCAAAAACACAACAAAACTCTAAGGGATTTGAGAAATATCTTGACAGGGTCTTTACTGAAATTTCAGCTTTTAAAGATCTTCAACTTCTGGAGTCTTCTTCTTTCTCCACACAACCCGTGCTCTAATACCACATGTTAGGACCACCATCAGGCTGTTAAAAAGGAAAGATTGGCCCAATCAAATCTCCCAAAATCTAAGGCAATTCCCTTCAATCTTAAGCATGTGAGCTAAAGTTGCGTATTAACACCTATAACTAATAACCTGCGATCCTTGAGCTCGTGAGGATTGATTCTCCACTTGCATTACCAAATTTGGATGTAACACATGACTACTCTCCTCTATAAAGGAGAACAAAGGGGACTCTTAGGTAAGTTCTTTTTCAAGAGAAATAAGAGCACACACTCTCTCCAATTTCCTTTCTTCTACTATTCTCAAGCTTTGGCTAACTTAAGCATCGGAGTGTCCCTCACCGAAGATTCTTTGATAAGTGTGGGCTTCTTTTTTAGGTTTTTCAAGGAGAGCCAATCCTCAAAATGCCATTGAACTCTAGGTCAGTAGTAGATTGACCCCATCCATACTAGCTTAGAGACTTGCAGCAATAGATTGACACCGGAGAAAGGGCTATGCCCCATATTGAGAGAAAAGAGATAAAATGATGACAATGAGGGTGTAGAATAACTCCACCACTTCACACTATCGGTTATCCCGACAAAGCCAACAGGATGCATGTCCTCCAGTAGTAGCAAGGCCCACACAACCCATGGTGATGGTGGATCTATAATAATTTTATGCCCTAGTCCAACAAGTCTAGGTGTTGACCACTACTATATAGCAACTTCAGCAAGCGATGAAGAGGCAACAATAATAAAAGCCTATGCATTGGGCAGCTCCATCTAGGCATAGCCATCAATCTCACATTAGAAGGGCAAAACCAGCCCCGTCGATGCTCACACCCCTTTGCACCCATCGCTCGGCAATCTTCCTCCCGACGTTAGAGCCCCAAAGGAGAGGATCAGCACAGGCGACCCTAGAATTTTTTGGTACAGACTTAACTCTAGGCTACTCATCGAATTTTGAAAGATCTCATTGAGAGGATGATCTTGAACAAAAGGTTCAAGAAATAGAGTATTAGTTGGGAGAAGTCCAAAATGAGAACTAGAAGTAGGATGATGGCCTCAGTTTCCACATGCATCCCCCCTTCTCTGGAAAGATACTAGAAGAATCGGTCTTGAGTCAATTCAAGATGTCATAGATGGAGCTATACGACAACTCCTCAGATCCACTTGACCATTTGGAGGGCTACAAGGCCCTCATGATGCTCCAAGGTGCTTCGGATACCCTCCTCCTCTTTGCTTTTTGGGTCATGCTCCAGAACTCAGTGCGGATATGGTACTTTGGTCTACAATCAGAGTCTATTTATTCATATGAGCAGCTTAGGATGCAGTTCATTGCATACTTTGGTAATGATTGAGCATCATCAAAGAACTCTGACAACCTCTTCTCGATCCAATAAGGAGAGAGGGAGCTGTTGCATGGATGATTATTGCCCAGATGTGGAGCCTAAGAGGGAGGGTGAATTGGATCTTTTAAAATTTTTAATGATTAGTGCTCACAAGCCAGGTGCTCAACTTGATGAGTGAGGTGAGTTAATTAACAAAGAAAAGAAGATCAAACACAATTAACAAATGAACAAATATAGAGCACAATGAAGAAAAAAATATGCAAGCACATCAAATACAAGGGATTTGTAGTGGTTCGGTGCTAACCTTGCACCTACATCCACTCTCCAAGTCCCAACTTAGAAATTCAATCCACTAAAAGGATTTTCAATTTACAACATGTCGGATTACACTGACTTTTGTTGTCCAAGCAAGAATACTTATTTTTCGGATACAAGCCAACCCACAAACCCTCCAATTATAGGTTCGAATCAACATATCCAAATTTTGGAACCTCTCAAAACTCAAAACTCTAAGAACAATAGCAAAAGAAAAGAGTACAAAAATTTTAGCATAAAGAGCTCCTAAAATGAGCACAATAAAATAATAAAAGTACAATACTCAAGGAGTAGAAGCCTTTGTTGGACCCCCTCAGATGATTTGGATACTTGAATGCAGTTGGAGAGTGGTTGGTGAGCTGATTGAATGCTTCTTTCTCTCTTTCTAGGATTTTCTTTTCTCTTTCTCGGATTTGAGCATGAATACTTCTTAGTTCCTTTGATTTTCTACCTCTAGAGAGTATTTACAGTCTTCATTTAGTCTTGAGAGTATCTTAGAGTTGGTTAAGAGTCGTTGGAGTATGTTTAATACGCATTAAATACATCAAAAATGGGCTGAAAACTAACAGTTACGAGTGTCAGCTCCACATGGGTCGACCCATGGGATGCCTTACTGGGAATGGGTAGATCCATGAGTCACCTCATTTGGCCAAACAAAAAATCATGCTCTCTGTTTTGGTCTCAGGATCTCAAAGGTCGATCCATGGGTCGTTTCACTATGTGCCACAAGCCAAAACAAGTGCGTGCCAGCTCCCCAATACAAGGGGATGGCCCAATTGGGTCGTCCTATTTTGTTCCAACCTAGTTTTTTTAATATTTAAAGTTTAAAACTTACCAAAATACTATAAAATACTTTTAAATAGATTTGAATGAGCTAGATACTTTCAAAAGACTTCAAAAATTTCTCTAACTTACAAAATCTTAAACTTTGGCACCCTTGAAGGAGCTTTTCAAACTCAACATTTTTAGACTACTTGAAACAATACCAAAGTATTCTCCAAGGATAAGAGACTCATTCGTAGTCCTCTCAAATAATTTGTGACCATCAAAATTAATTCTTAGGGCAATAATCTCTCTCTTTTTGATGATGACAAAATATTTGAGTGTTCATAAAGAGAGATCAATAAAGCACAAAAGGTTGAGTTTTTAAAGTACTTGAAAGTTAAGAGAACATGCCAAAGGTTGAACACAAGTTATAGAGATTCATGAGTTCTATATTTCAGCAAGTTATGATGTTTTAAACCATATATTCTCATTTTTACTGAAAATTGCTTGTGAAATATCAAAGTTTTGCCAAAAATTGATTCTAACAGCAAAATTGCAAAATTCTCCCCCTTTCTTATATGAAAAGACAAAAAAAATTATTTTGAAAAAAATTCTCCTCCTTTCTTATATAAAAAGACAAAATAACTATTTAAAAAAAATTCTCCCCCTTTCTAATAAAAAAATAGCCATATTGAAAAAATTGTAAAAACTCCCTCTTTCTCTCTTTCTTATTTCTCCCATTTTTTGACATCATCAAAAATGGATTAAGAAGAGTTTATAAATAGAAAAATTGTTAATGAGTGAGAGAAGTAGGTTATGGACTATGGTCCTGTAGTAGGTATCAGAGTAACTTTTAATTGAATAGAAATTCATTCACAAATATCTAAGAAGTTATAGTCATAAGTTAACAACACAAAAAATGATAATAGATAACCTCATTTAAATACAACAAAATAAGAGGTTACAAAAGTCAAGTACATGATAAAGTCATTGCCATACATATCTATAACCATAAGGTTCTCATACAACCAAGTACAAAATACAATAACCAAGTAGTATAAGACCTAAAGCAGCTAATACAAAATAGTAAAATCATGATCAGGGCGACTAGGCATCAGGCTCGTGAACAGAAGGAACAAAATTAGGAAATGACTCCTAAGTAGAATCATGACCACATCTGCCTCAACCTCGATTGGATGAACTGGTCTGAGTAGAAGAGGTTGGGGGATGGAAGGTGATAGGCTGAACAAAGGTAGAATCAATGGATACAGAGGGTCTGGCCTGGAGCTGAGTCTTAATGGCATCTAGCTGAGATAATGCAGCTCTCACTGAAACTTTGAGCCCCTCAAGATCAGATGAAACATAATCTCTTGAGTTTCTAATATCAGCTCGGATCAGCTCAAGTGTCGATCTGAGTAGGCCATGAAGTCTCTCTACCTCCTGAGCAAGATCAGCTAACTGAGATGATGAACTGGTCGAGGTGTCTGCTCCAGCTATCAGTGAAGTCAAGACTAGTCTAATCTCCCTCTCTATGTCAAAAAGTTTGCCACTAAATTTGAGCATAGAACTCTCCACACTCTCCAATCAGGAGCTCAGGTCAGTCAATAATTACACTAAAGAGAAAATATGTGGCACAACTGATAGGTCTGATGAGGAAACAGAGAATGAGCTCGACTGAGGAGGCTGATACTACTGCTGCTACATCTGCTGAAGGATCTACTACTGAAACTGCTGAAATTACTAAAGGAGTTACTCTTGGAACTACTGCTGCTAGATGAAAAGAATGCCTGCTACCTGCTCAGTTAGCAGTCCCATCTCATCCCCCAATTTGGATGATGATGGCACGACATGGCTCGTAGATGGGGGTGCACTAACTAAAGGATCTACCTCAGGCTCCGACACAAAATGAATATTAGGGCTCGACCTAGGCTCAGGTGGTGATGAGGGACCCTCCCCCTTATCATGCACCTCCTCCTCCTCCTCTACAACTGCAGCACCTCGACCTTTGGTCCAACGACCATCCACTCTGATGAAACCCATACGTCAAAGGGAGTGATCGTTGTAAGTGTCAGTATTCAGCAATCTACAAACAGCCTCCTCCTCAAAACTCACACCACTATATCTAAAAATAATTATCAGGGCCATTCCATAAGGTAAGGGAGCCTTGGATCTATTCAAGGCCTCCCTCATAGCATCAATCATCAAAAATGGGAGATTCAGAGGAGTCTCAAATATAACATGGTGCATCAAACATATATCCCATCCAGTCATCAGGTCATATCTTCCCCCTTTGGGGAAGAAAATCCTAGAGATTATGTGGTGGAGTAGTCTCATCTCCACACTCAAGTCTTTTGCTTTAATTTTCATAAAACCTGCAACATCATCTCTCCCTAATATGGTCCTGAGTCCATCCTCTTTCCTAGGAAGCCCATCAAGATAGCTTCCCTCATAAGGCATTTGAAGAAATCTACCCAACCTAGCAACATTTAGGATAATTTCAATACCCTTTACAACTGATCTTAGAATTCCATCAGTAAACACTAGGTTTAAGTAAAATTTCTTAATCAGGTCTATGTATATCGGCTCAAACAAGCTACAGAAGAACCTCCACCCTTGATTAATTATCTTTTCACCAATTGAAAAACTATCTCTTCTCAAGAACTGAAAATCTACATTCCTTCCTAAAGCAACTTTTTTGACAGAGAGAGGAACCTTACTTGGAGACCTGGGAGGAGAGACTTGAGCAGGGATCTGAGCCACCCTCTTTCTTCTTTCTTCAGCTTCCAGTAGCCTCACTGATTTTCTTCTTTGAGACAGCCGCATCTTGGGAGCCATCATTGCACTGAGGGCCAAGGAAAGGGTCAAGAGAGGAATAGAGGGTGAAAGGTTAATGGGATAAAGAGAAATGAGGGATCTAGAGGTGTTTGTTTAGGATTTTTGAAATAAGGGTTTCAAGGGTTTGGTAAAGATCATGAAAGAGTGAGTTTTGATCATGGATAGGCCAAGAGAAGGTGTCTTCCCAAGTTTTTAAGGTAGAAACTAGGAATTTTTGGGCCTATGGAGGGTTGGATTTAAGAATTTGTGGCCGGTGGAAAGCTTGGAGAGGGGTTTTAGTTTGGGACGAAAGGAGGAGCAAGATGAATACTGAATGAGTTGGTCCTTTTGGGTTTTAAACAAAAAATTTAATGGATCGACCCACTTTGAAACCCATTTACCCGACACTTTGGGACATCCCATAGGTCGTCCCATCCAGGATTGATTCAGGCGATGAGAAAAGAAATTCAAAAATGAGGGAAAAATTGAAAGAAAAAATTTAGAAAGATTTGAATCGACTTGGGATGATCATGTAGAGCTCAGATAAATTTTGGTATGATTTTTTATGAAGAATTTCAATGAAAAAAAATCTGAGATCATATCTGAATAACTCTGATGATTTTTAATTTAAACAGACCTCAAATAAAAACAGATTGCCATTTAAATTTAAGATGATGAAGTAAAAGATTTTTGAAAGGATTTTGAGAGAAGAATCATGATGAGAGATCAAGCAAAAGGATCTAAGATGCCTAATTCCCTCCTAATTGCACAAAATCTATCTTCATTTAATGCTTTAGTGAATATGTCTGCTAATTATTTTTTAGTATTTATATATTTAAGCATTACATCATTGTTTTGAACATATTTTTTTATAAAGTGATGTCTAATTTCAATATATTTTGATCTAGAGTGTTGGATTGGGTTCTTAGTCAAACTAATGGTACTAATATTATCACATCTTATGGGAATGTCTTTAAGTTCAATCTCAAAATCTATGAGCTGTTGCTTAATCCACAAGATTTAAATACAACAACCTCTGATTGCAATGTACTCGACCTCGATCGTAGACAATGCCACCAAATTTTGCTTCTTGCTAAACCAAGAGATTAAGTTGACTCTTAGAAATTAGCAAGTTTCACTAGTACTTTTTTTGTCTAATCTATACCCAACAAAATCAGCATCTGAGTAACCTATTAAATCGATAGAAGATTACTTAGAAAACCAAAGTCCTAGGTTTTATGTTTCTTTTAGGTATTTGAATATTCTTTTAACAGCATTCAAGTGTGACTCCTTAGGGTTAGACTGAAATCTAACACACATACATACGCTGAATATTATATCAGGTCTACTGATAGTAAGATATAACAAAGAACCTATCATGCCTCTATAAAGCTTTGAATCAACAGACTTACCATGTTCATCCTTATCTAATTTACAGGAAGGGTTCATAGGAGTACTTACACTCTTAGAGCTCTCAATCCCAAATTTTTTTAATAATTCTCTTGTGTACTTGCTTTGGATGATGGAGATCTTTTCCTTCATTTGCTTAATCTGAAGTCAGAGGAAGAAGGTGAGTTCTCCCATCATGCTCATCTCAAACTCCCCATGCATAAGCTTGACAAATTTTTGACATAAAGCTTCATTAGTAGATCCAAATATAATATCATCAATATATATTTGTATAACTAGTATCTCTTCATCTTTTCTTTTTATAAAAAGAGTTGTATCTATTTTTCTTCTTGAAAAACTATTTTCTAATAAAAACTTACTTAGTCTTTCATACCAAGCCCTAGGAGCTTGTTTCAAACCATACAAGGCTTTGTTTAATTTAAATACATGGTTTGAATATTTATGATTTTCAAAGTCTGGGGGTTGCTCTACATATACCTCTTCAGTAATATAACCATTTAGAAAGATACTTTTAACATCCATTTAAAATAGTTTAAAATTCATGAAACATGCATAAGCAAGCAACATTCTTATAACTTCTAATCTAGCAACAGGTGCAAATATTTCATCAAAATCAATTTCTTTCAGTTGGTTATATCCTTTAGCAACTAGTCTTGCCTTATTACCATCTTCATCAAGTTTATTCCTATATACCCATTTTGTTTCAATTATTGGATTATTTTTAGGTCTAGCAACAACAGTCTATACATTATTTCTTTCAAACTGGTTTAACTCTTCTTGCATAGCATTTATCCAGTTATGATCTTATTCAGCTTCTTTTATTGTCTTAGGTTCTAAGTGAGAAACAAAAGCTACATAATTACATACATCTCTAACAGAAGATCAAGTTCTTACCCCTTGTGCCGAATCATCAATGATTAATTTCTTGAGGTGATTATGGACATACCTCCATTCTTTTGGAAGATCACTTGTACCTTGAGATTATTCTTAAATATTTTGATCATTAATGCTCTCATCCTCATGCTTTTCTTCCAGCTGGTCTTTATTTTACTCATTTGAGTCATTGATGGTGAGCTCTTTTATTCCTTCTTCTATGATACCTGCATCATCAGCACCCTCTCTCTTCCTTGATGGAAGATCATAAATCTCATCAAAAAATACATGGATTGACTCTTTCACTAATAGAGTTTTTTTATTGAAAACTCTAAAAGCTTTACTAGAAGTGGAATAGCCAAAAAAGATAGATTCATCAGATTTAGCATCAAAATTTTCTAAGCTATCTTTACCATTATTTAAAATAAAGTAATGGCAACCAAAAATATGAAAATACCTATGTTAGTTTTTCTATATTTTTGTAATTCATAAGATATATATTTTTTTAAATTGATTTTATTAAAGTATGGTTTAAGATGTAACATGCTGTATTGATAGCCTCTGCCCAGAAATATTTTGGGAGATTGCTCTCACATAGCATGGTATGGGCCATTTCTTTAAGAGTTCTATTTTTTCTTTCTACTACTCTATTTTATTGGGATATTCTGGGTGTAAAAAAATTATGATCTATGACTTTCTCATCACAAAATTTTTCAAAATCTTTGTTTTCAAATTCGATACCGTGGTCACTATGAATTGAAACAATTGGTAAACCTTTTTCATTTGAGACTTTTTGTCAAAACTAAGAAAAAGCTAAAAATGCTTCATCTTTAGATGCTAAAAATAAAATCCAAGTAAAATGTGAGAAATCATCGATAATCATAAAATTATATCTTTTATCTCCTAGGCTAGTTGTCCTTGTAGGACCAAATAAATACATATATAAAAGTTTTAAAGGTTTAGAAGTTGAAACAATATTCTTAAGTTTAAAAGAAACTCTTGTTTGCTTGCCTAATTAAAATGTATCACAGATTTTATCTTTTTCAAAATTTATCATTGGCAAATCAAAAACCAATTTTTTTTTAATAATTCTAAATAGTATGTGTGTATTAATATGTACAAGCCTACGGTGCCAAAGCCAACTAGTCTCATTGATTTTAGTATTTATGGCCACAAGACATTGCATATTTTGCATGAAAATATTATCCAAATCTACTATGTAAATATTGTCATGCCTATGTCCAATGAACCTAGTGCTATCATCAAAAAGATTAGTTACAATATATATGGATGATTCAAAAATTACTTTATAAATCTTATCACATAATTGACTAATGCTTAATAAATTATTCTTAAGACCATCTACAAGCAAAATATTTTCAATACAAGTAGAGAGAGTGATACCAATGTTACCTATGCCGATGATCTTTCTTTTGCCATTATCTCTAAAGATGACCATCCCTCCATTCTTAACTTCTAAGGTGATGAATTGAGAGTCATCACCGATCATATGTCTTGAGCATTCGCTATCAAGATACTACTTTTGCTTCATTGCTTGGGATGCAATACACACCTACACATATAAGATCAAGTTTTAACTCTAGGTACTCGAGCTAACTTGGTCCTTTGGGGTTAGTCACAATGGTTCCTTTTGAAATCCATATTTTCTTAACATTTGTACTAACAAATTTATTTGACAAGCATGCATGAGCTTTATGTCCTACTTTGCCACATTTGAAACATGTTATGTTTGATAATTTATTCACGGATGTATTTACAAAAATATTTTTCAAAAATTTTTATTTTCTAAGAGTATTATACCCAAGGCCGGCTTTATCATACACAGCTCTTTGATTGTCAATAATTATTTGAAGTTTATTTGAGCTCATGGTAAATCTATCAACTGTTGATTTCAATTTGGTTACTTCATCCTTTAGGTTCTGATTTTTCTTTATAAGAGTTTTATTTATACTTGAAATTTCTTCTTTTTCCTTTGATAGAGTTTGATATTCCATTTATAATTATTTAATTTTTATTGGAGATCTCTTCTTTTCTTTTAAATAAAATTTGATTTTTTAATTTTAGATTTTTATTATTCAGTCCTATTTTTTTAAATCATCCAAAAGCTCATGAAATACTTCTTGCAATTCATCATAAGAAAATTCACTTTGAGTTTCAGTGATTACCTCACTTTTATTGGGCAATGTGTCCTAAAGCCAATCATCGAGGTTATAGATGATTGTGCTCCATATAAGTATATGAGTTATAAAATGATAAATATTATCTGACAGATTCATCATAAGAAATATATTTTCTAAAATAGAACTCATATGTTATGATGAAGTCCTTAGAACTACTTTCAAAATGATAAAGAATGATTTATCATGTGGTTCTTAAATCCTTCTCACGATCAAATGATATAATTGTTACAAGGACAATAACTGTATCAAGTGTAGGTCGTTGTGTGCCATATTAGTTGGTTGTCCTCTTAACCAAGACATGTGGTGACATTGGTATGGCATACGAGTGATATATAGGAGTATATTTCACTGAGTGTGATCACTTTCAGAGTATTCTGTTGTCAAGGGTTGCTCTGATGGGATATGGGTATATGTGTCCCTCAGACCTGAGGCTGTCTCGATGACTTGCAAGCAACTCACTGTGCTTTAGTGTCGAACTATCTGAATTTTTAATTCGATGATAGAAGGTTTTTGGGTACAGTCAAATACTTGTGAAGTCTGAGTGCGAGTCAAGATGGGATTGACCGCTCCAAGTAAAATTAGAGATGATGCATCATTGTGTTTCAATTCAGCAAAACTTTGGCCAAAGTAATCCTAGTGAAGAGTCACAAAATTTTTTAGGTTGAGAAACAATGTGGACCACTCATCTTGGGTTGACAGTTTAACCCAAAGTCATTTTTGAGCATCGAGTGTCAAAGGGATGAATTATACAGTAACTATATCCACATGGGTTCTAGAGTATTGCTAGGCATACATTCGGCCTATCCGGATATTAGATCCCATTGCTAGATGGTTACATCGATTAGTACAAGAATTATTCTTGTGCTATCAGTTTAGGTTCGAACCTGTGGGGTCACACACATAGAAGTACCTATCTGATCAGATGGCTGATCGATGATTATGAATCATTGAAAGATTTAATTATCAATTTAATTGATGATTAATCCTATATAAATATTATAATAAATTATTTACTAATGGTTAGTAAATTAGAAGAATAATTAATTGATAATATAATTATTAATTGACTTAATTTGATTGAACAATGAGGATTGGATTAGATCTAATTGAATTGGATTCAATTAGATTGGATTTGGATTAATTGGATGCAGTCCTATTGAATAATAGAGCTTATTCCAATTGATCTCAGAGATGCATGAATATGAAATTATTTTATATATGTTTTGATTGGATCAAATCTTATTGGATAATAGGTTTTGATTTGATCAAATGCCATTTGATATAAGCCTAATTGGATCAAGTCCTATTATCAAATAGCTTTCCTGAATCCATCAAGAATCAATCCCTAGATGAATAGAATTTTTCATCTAAGAAATTATGATTCAATTGGAGCCTAATAATTGAGCTAAGATCTAATTAGTTAATTTGTTATAACTAATTTCTAAATTAGTTAGGATTGGATCCAAGAGTTAGTTAGAGTTGGAATAGGATCTTGAATCCTATTTGGAGTAGGACGCAACCCAACCAACCCATGTGATATAAGATCTCCATGCCACACCTCCCTTTTACCATGAAAAATCTTTCATGCTCTTTTGTGTGCACCTTCTCCTCTCTTCCATGAAGAACAAGGTGTGTCCTCCCATCTTTCCTGTCACCCAAAAGGAAAAAAAAAGAGAGGGGGCGTCCAACTCTAGAAGCAGGCGTCCAAGAGTTGGACGCCCCACATCTCAATCATCTTGTCTCTCCTCTTCTCCTCCCTTCTTGAAAGGTTTTTGAAATCTTTTTTTATTGATTTTTAAGCATCAAAAAGAGGCTTCTCTGCTGGTTATACAGCAAAAAATTGGAGAAGAAAAGTTCTTCTCAAGGAGAGAAAGATCAAGGAAGAAGAAGAGTCTTCTTTCTTGCATGCAGCCTTGAAGAAGAAGAAGTTCTTCTTCCAATTTTTTTTTATTTTTTTTTCAAGATGAAAATTAGATTAGATCTAAATTTTAACATATGAATTTACAAGAGAAATATCAAAAAAAATCTGGTTTGGGTTTGGGGATTCTTGAAGTTTTAGATCAAGGAAGAAGATGGATCTTCTTTCTTGTGTGTAGCCTTGAAGAAGGAGTTTTTCTTCTAGATTTTTTTTTAATTTTTTCTAAATAAAAATTAGATTAAATTTAATTTTTAATATAAAAATTTAGAGAAAAAATATCAAAAAATCTGATTGGGCATTTGGGGCTTCCTGGAGTTTTAAATCAAGAAGAAAAAGGGAGAAGAAAAGAGAACAACGATTCTTCTCTTGGATCCCTCTTTTGAATTTTTCTAGATCTTAAGATTTCATATAATTTTTTATATGAGAAATTAGATTAGATCTAATTTTTATCATAAAAAATCAAAGAAGAAAAGTTTTTCTTAAGGGTGTGAAAGAAAGAGAGAAAGGTTCTCTCTTATGCATGGAAAATTGAGAAGAAAGGGTTCTTCACTTAATCTCTAGTGTAAAGATCAGATGCATGAATCTAGGAAGAAAAGGGGTCTCTTTATTCTTCATATCCATCATATTTCTCTTAGATCAGTCAAAGAATGGTGTCCTTGCGAGCTAGCACTCTCAGGGAGATTAATCAGCACAAGAGCTTCGTGTGGATACCTGTAAAAGCCATGTGGATACCTGTAAAAGCCGAATGCATGTGCGGCTGCCAAGCATCATCAAAAATCATCTATCATAGATTTCAGATGTGGTGATCTACTACCCATGCTCAGATATAAGATTTTGATCTCAATTAGTTTTTAGATGTAATCTAAATATGAATTAGATATAATCTAATTACACTTAGATATGTTCTGTACTTGCTGAATTTTAGATTTTAGATGTGTATACATGCATATTAGTTTATGTCACAGATCCTATATGGTGATTTAGATTTGATCTATGCATACATTATAGATTAAATTATTTAATCTATATATATTCTACTGTAAAAATTTTAAAAATATATGCACATCATCCATCGTACTTCCCTTCAATTTTCATGTGCCATAAGGCATATGTTGGCTTCTTCATGAGATTCATCTTCTGAGGTGGAGTCATCACTGTCGCTCTACGTAGCCATCATTATCTTTTTCTTTTTGAACTTCTTCTGACCCTTCTTGAGCTGGAGACAATCCGATCTAAAGTGGCCTGGCTTCTTACATTCATAACAAATGATGGGCTATTCTTTCTCTTTTTCTTTACTCAGCTCCTCCTTAACTGGTGGTCTTCTCTTGGTCTCTTGTCTTCTTTTCTTCATAAACCATCTAAATTTTCTTATGATCAATGCTAAATCCTCATCATCTTCACTATTTTTTGATTTTTTTGAATCTTCTTCTTCTTGACCCATTGATTTCAGGGCAATTGTCTTCTTTCTTCTAGTCTCTTCTTCAGAATATTACTTCATGGTCAGCTCATGGGTCATGAGAGATCCAAGCAGCTCCTCTGAAGCTAGGATGTTTAAGTCCTTGGCTTCTTGAATCACCATGACCTTTGCCTCCCACGATCTTGATAGAGATCTAAGAACTTTTCTTACAAGGTTACTATTAGAATAACACTTTTCAAGATTTTTTAGACCATTTATGATATCAATGAAATGAGTAAACATTTATGTGATAGACTCATCAGGTTCTATTTTAAACAATTCATAGTTGTGCACAAGCATATTGATTTTTGACTCTTTTACTTGGTTTGTGCCCTTATGTGTAACTTCTAACATATCCCAAATTTTTTTAGCTGAATTATATATGAAAATATGATTGAATTCATTTGCATCTAGGGTGCAATACAAGATATTCATGGCTTTAGCATTGAGCTAAGCTATTTTTTTTATCAAACTCATCCCATTCACCTTCCGACTTAGGGAGGGACACACCATCAATCAACTTAATAGATGTGTGAGGTTCATTCACTATGATACTCCACATATCATAGTCAAGTGCTTGGATAAATATTCTTATCTGAGCTTTTCAATAGGTATAATTGGATCCATTGAAAAGTGAAGGTCAGTTGGTGGATTGCCCCTCAGCTAGAGATGTGCCAAATTGGGCTGTCATTGATCTTTAGCTCTTGATAGTTAAATCAAGCAAGGGCTAGAGCATCGAGCTCTGATACCACTTGTTGCTCAGATGTGAATCCCAAGAGGGAGGGTGAATTGGGTCTTTTAAAATTTTTAGTGATTAGTGCTCACAAGCAATGTGCTCAACTTGATGAGTGAAATGAGTTAATTAACAAAGAAAAGAAGATCAAATACAATTAACAAATAAACAAGTATAGAGCACAATGAAAAAAAAATGCAAGCATATCAAATACAAAGAATTTATAGTGGTTTGGTGCTAACCTTGCACCTACATTCACTTCTCAAGTCCCAACTTGAGAATTCAATCCACTAAAAAGATTTTTAATTTACAACATGTCAGAGTACACTGACCCTTGCTATCCAAGCAAGAACACTTATTTCTCGAGTACAAGCCAATCCACAAACCCTTCAATTACAGGTTTGGATCAATCTATCTAAGTTTTAAAACCCCCCAAAACTCAAAACTCTAAGAATAATAGCAAAAGAAAAGAGTACAAAAATTTTAACACAAAGAGCTCCTTAAATGAGCATAATAAAATAATAAAAGCATCATACTCAAGGAGTAGAAGCCTTTATTGGATCCCCTCAGATGATTTGGATACTTGAATGCAGCTGGAGAGTGGTTGGTGAGCTGATTTAATGCTTCTCTCTCTTTCTAGGTTTTCTTTTCTCTTTCTTGAATTTGAGCTTGAATACTTCTTAGTTTCTTTGATTTTCTACCTCTAGAGAGTATTTATAGTCTTTATTTAGTCTTGAAAGTATCTTAGAGTCGGTTAAGAGCCATTGGAGTATGTTTAATGTGCATTAAATATATCAAAAATGAATTGAAAACTAACCGTTATGAGTGTCAGCTCTACATGGGTCGACCCATGGGACACCTCATTGGGAATGGGTAGACCCATGAGTCATCTCATTTGGCTAGATAGAAAACTAAGCTCTCTGTTTTGGTCTCAGGGTCTCATGGGTCATCCCACTACGTGCCACAAGTCAAAACAGGTGCGTACCTGCTCTCCAATACAAGGGGATGACCCAGTTGGATCGCTTCATTTTGTTTCAACCTAATTTTTCATACATTTAAAGTTCGAAACTTACCAAAATACTATCAAACACTCTTAAATGGATTTGAATGAGCTTGATACTTTCAAAAGACTTCAAAAATATCTCCAACTTACAAAATCTTCAACTTTGACACCCTTGAAGGAGCTTTTCAAACTCAATATTTTTGGACTATCTAAAATAACACCAAAGTATTCTTCAAAGATAAGAGACTCATTAGTAGTCTCCTCAAATAGTTTATAACCATCAAAATCAATTCTTGGGGCAACAACGATTTAGTACGACCATGCTCGAAGTGTGCAAATTCGATGAGTCAGTTAATTGCCATGTTGGCTCTCAAATAGGGACTTCAAAATGAGTGCCTCATATTGTCCCTTGATAAAACTTTCCCTAAGGAATATGCTGACCTCCTCACTCGAGCTTGGAAGTACATGCTGGCAGAAGAGGCTTCGTCGCATGTCGGTAGGCTGAGGAAGAGCCACTAGTAAGAAATGAGTTTGCTAGGTGCCCCAAAGAGCTCAGAATGAAGGTGAGTCTTCCTGACTATCAAAAAACTCTAAGCTGAAGAGCCCACCTCAATGATTTAACAACCACACCTCTTTATTCACTCCTCAAGCCCATATTGCTGATGGAAATTGAGGGGAAGAGGTATCTATATTGACCTCAATCAATGAAGGCCCCATCAATAAGGGGAGCAAAAGAAAGTGTTGCTACTTTCACTGCAATCATGGCCATGACACTGAAGACTACCTCCAACTAAAGGATGAGATTGAAACACTAATCTGGAGGGGCTACCTTGGTAAGTATGTTCAGAAGTGGAAAAATCGAACAACTGAAGAGCCACCTTGGCATCAGCCTAGTGTAGAGAATGGTGGTGATCGACCAATGGTTGGTGCTATAAATATGATCTTAGGATTTGCCAATGCCAAGGGGGTAAAAGATCAAAGAGGTGGCACACAGAGGATATTGTATCTTTTTCTGATGATGAACTCTGATGAGTTCAATTTACTCCTCATGATGGCGCTGTACCAATGATGATAGCAAACTATAATGTAAAATAAATTTTGATTGATAATGGAAGCTCGGTTAACATTTTGTGTTATAATGAATTCCAAAGAATGAAGTTACCCACTAATTGATTACAGAAGGTGAACACAACCCTAGTTGGATTTTTCGAAGACTATTTCAATCAAAGGGGAGATTACTTTATCAATAATCATTGGATGAGAACCCTGATAAGCAATCATCCAACTTACATTCCTTGTAGTTTGGGTGCCCTCCACCTATCGTGCAATCCCAGACCGATCCAGTTTGAATGTGCTAAGAGCAATCATCTCTATGTACCACATACTAATGAGATTCTCGACTTGCAATAGGGTTGGAGAAGTCCAAGGCGATCAAGTGCTAGCCTAACAGTATTTCCTAGCAATAATAAAAGGGAAGAAACTTATGGAGACACTATTGATTGAAGGATTATACTATAGAGAATAGTCAAAAGAGGTCCAAGGTGAACCAACCAAGCAACTAGTATTAATCCTATTCAAAGATGACTTGAGCAAGACTATTTAGATCAGGAACAGCTTGACCTTTAGAATGGACTAATGACCTTTCTACGAGCCAATGAGGATATTTTTATCTAATTGATGTCTGCATGCTAGGTATACCATCAAACGTCATTGTTCATAGGTTGAATGTTAACCTGGAGCGCCACCTAGTTCGATAGAAGAAAAGGAGCTTCACTCTAAAGCAATAGTAGGCGATTGAGGGGAAGTGGACAAACTCTTAGTGATAAGAATTATCTAAGAAGCCCACTATCTCGAGTGGCTCACTGACATTGTCATGGTCAAAAATGTCAATGGCAAGTGAAGGATTTGCATTAACTATACCAACCTCAATAATGCATGCCCAAGGGATAGCTTTCCACTCCCAAGGATTGACTAGCCCATAGATGCCACCTCGGGACATGAGCATTGAGCTTCATGGATGCATTCTCGAGATACAATTAGATCCGAATGGTGCCTAAAAATGAGGAGAAAATTACATTCATCACCTATGATGGCCTAATCCATTGGACTAGCTCATCATTAAATAAACCCAAAACCCCACACAAATGGAAAAAGAAAAGAAGAAGGAAAGAATTGGAAGAAAACTAATGGGAGTCTTCTTCTGTATTGATTCCAAGTAGGAATTGATGACCTAGAGCCACCAAAATCCTAGGTCTCTTCTATATATTGAAAACCCCTCTCCACTGTGACCCTCCATCACGAGCATGCCTCCCCTTTCTCTCACCTTCTCCTTGATTTTGCCATTTCCCTATACTTGTGGCCATCAGAAATCTTGAAGATGCCATTAGAGACCAAGGTAAGCCTCAATCCCACCTCCTCCCTCTATTTTTCTTCTTCCCATGACCCTGTGTACCATCACCAGCCATCAATTTCACTAAAAAATCATGAAGAAAGAAATCACTATTTTTTAGTACTTCTCACCCCTTTTTTGGCCATCGATGTCACCGTCTCTTGAAGCCGAGCCCTAGGCTGAGTACCCAACCTCCCATGGCCCTCCACGATGAGACCATGATTGCTAATGGCCTACCAATGACTAAAAATGAAGAAACATGTCTGGATCCCCTATTTTCAGAGATTATTTTTTACTAGCCGGTCCTCTCCTTCTACTATCACCTGCCCCATTGCTTCAGCCACCTGTTGGCACCACCTATTGCCGGTCCTCCAGTGACTAACCCCCCTTCCTCCCCTGTTCGGCCAAATAAAGGAAGAATAAAAGAAAAGAAGAAGAAGAAAGGAAGAATAAAAGAAAAGAAGAAGAAGAAAGGAACAAAAAAAAAAGGAGAGAGAGAAGGTCTCTCTCTCCTCTTTCTCTATTTTATCTCTCTCTCTCCTTCTCTCTAGAATTTTTCTCTCTAATCCCTCTTTCTCTCTCTATTTGATCCATGGATCCCAATAGAAGGCCCCATGCTCCTTTACCATGAACTCAAAATATTTTTTTAGAAGAGGTCCGAAACAATTTTGATATCCATGTCGTATGTCAACCCCATCCCAATCCTTGCAAGATACATCTAGAATCCAATCATCATTATCCTTATTGAATTACCTAAGTCATAATTGATAATGACCAATTGAGTACACCTTGTCAAACTAATCCGATTAGTCCAATACCACCACCTAGTCAACCTTATTCTTCCTCCACCTTGGATTATCCAATTGTAACCCATTTTAGTTCTTTTGGATATTGACATTATTTAATGACTTTAAATAGATTTAGGTGAATCAAATATAGTTGAACTTTGAAGGTCCAAAGTGAAAGAGATAAGTAACCTTAATACTTCTTACTTATTTTTAAATTATCGATTATTTTATCATAAAAATTTATTTGATATTTTTATAAAATAAGGATTGAGCATATGTATTATAAAACTCATGATTCATCATAAAATAATAATTTCATAAATATTTTAAAATGAATGACCTTTTTATGAATTATAGACTCTATATTTATGAAATCTGTTGGTGCAGAATTCCATCGAAGTCGGAGAAGCTAGAGCTAGGATGACCGCGGCTGCCATCGGGACCTACAAAGAAAGTCTAAACCAGAGTTGGGGGTGCTCCGGCAATATCCTCCAATGCTCAAGTCAGTACTCTACTTCGATAGAAATGGAGTGCTCGAGCAAATATTTTGGCAGAGTTTCGAGATAGAGTTACCAACCTCGAGAAGAACATATCTGGAGGTCCTTATTTATAGATGGAGGGCGTAACTGACTGACAGAGACGTCTGTAACCGTCTGGTAGTGGACCGCTCAGAGCCACGTGGAGTTTGTTACGGAGAATAGTGGCGTCAGGGGTCGTTCAGGGCTACGTGGAGCTTGTTGAGAAGAGTGGAGTGGTGTCCGTTGTCGGAACTTGCCAGAGAGTGGTGGAGCTGCATGGAATCCATTGCAAAGAGTGGAGCAGGATGGCAGCTCTTGTCATGGCTTGTCAGAGAGTGGTGGAGCTGTATGGAATCCGTTGTAGAGAGTGGAGCAGGATGGTGGCTCTTATCGTGGCTTGTCAGAGAATTTGGATCCGTCGGCTGAAGCTCAGTTGGGATGCCTAATAGAGCAGAATAGCTCTTTACATTGTCATTCTAGGAGAGGCTCGGATGTTTCGAGGTCGCTAATGAATCTACTGTTGTCGGATGCTTCGGGTGCTGACCTTTCAGATGGGAGTCACCTGCTGTAGGAGCTCGGATGGAGATTTTTTTATTGACGAAGTCCGGAGAAGTTCGATCGCTAGGAAAGTTCATCTGGGATTTATCTGATGTGGAAGCTCATCCGAAGATCATCCATCGGAGAAGTCTGATTTTATAGGGAGCCTGGTAGGAGGTCGGCCGGCGATGGACTTCGGATAGCACTGGGGAGGCTCAGCAGACATCAGAGGCGATCGACTATCGCAGGGACCCAGTTGCTGGAGCTTGTCCCTTATAGAAGCTTATCTGGAATCCATCCGCTGGAGAAGTTCGGACAGGCTTCGATTCTCGTGAGAGGTCGAAAGGGGGCCGTTTATTGTAGGAGCTCAGGCGAGGATCAGTTGTCATGGAAGCTCGGAGTAGTGTCCCACTGTAGAAGTTCGTCCAGAGTCCACTCGCTACGGAGTAGCTCGGCTGGAGTCTACCTGTAACAGAAGTTCGGAAGAAATTTACTTACAGTAGATATCTGGGGTAGACAGCCCACTGTAGAAGTTCGGAGTAGACCGTTCGTAGTAGAAGTTCGGCTCTCGTAGGAGCTTGATTAGGATCCGAAAGGTGGTCGATCGTCGTAGAAACTTGGGTAGAGTCTGGTTACTGTAGAAATCTCATTGTCGGGAAAGCTCAGATGCTGATGAAGTCTGAAAGAAGTTTGGGGGTAGTCAGTTGCTGTAGAAGGTCGGCTAACAGTAGGGCCCTGAGGGCCTTTGGGGTGGCCCAATGGATGAATGCAGAAGTTCATTGTCGAAGAAGTCCAGACGGTTGAGGGGGTTCGGAGAGACGCCACACATAAGGTCGGGAGCCGGAAGAGCCCTGGAGGGATCAGTCTTTTATAAACTTCGACCGGGGGGTACTTTATACCCAACACCGGTCCTCCTACTTTTGAGTTCGGGTTTCGAATGAAGGAAGTAAAGAGAAATTCTCACGGTCGAAGCTGCTCTCCTCGATTTACGTACTCGATGGTTGTCAGGTATTTTGATGTTCGGCATGCTGGTACTGGAGCCTTTTTGAAAAAGGTTTCTTCTTTTTGGAATTTCTGCTGGGGTGTGGCTCTAGGTACGATGTAACAATGACTCTGTTAGCTGCCAACTGTTTCCAACAATCTGTCGAGGTGAGTGGGACACGCGGCAAGTGCAGACCTGCCAGAGGAGATCCGCAATCATTATTGCGCCAGATCCCGGGATCTATTTAAACATGTTCTCCTCTTTTAGGGGTTCCACCTTGCTTGAGAGAATCCCTCAGTTTCCCTCTTCTTCCCTGAGAGCTCCAGCTTCCTCTAGCATCCTTCCCGACCTTAGGCATCCTCTGGGTCGACCTCCATCATCCTTGCCGTCTCCCTGCACTCCTGGGGTCAATCTAGGTCAGTTTTGGAACTTCCTGACGTTTTTCCATCTTTTTTTCTTCGTATTCTGTTCGTTTAGCTTTTTTGGGGACCTATTTGCTATTTTTCTTGATTTTTTGGGATTTTTGTGACTTTCATTTGATCCAAAATGTCTTCTGATATCTCCTCTCCTAGCAGTTCTAGGAGTTCGTCAGCCCCAGTTCTCCATAGTACTGGTACCGTAGATGAACCCGTAGCTAGGACCGAACCCTATCTGGCCTTTGCACCAGACACCATCCCTAGCTTCTTGACTCCAGATAAACTCTCACTGATAAGGATTCAGTATGGGGTTCCTCCGGAGTACGAGCTGGAGCTTCCCGATCCATTTGACCGGGCAAGCGCCCCTCCTCCCGGCCGCTTCTGTCTGTACCAGGAGGCCTTCCGTGCCGGACTTCGACTTCCACTACCATCCTTTGTCGTTGCTCTCTTTCATTTTCTGAATATTTCTCTAGTTTTTGTCATGCCGAACTCCTTTAGGTTTTTGATAGGGTTTCTTTCTCTTTGTAGTTTAGCCAAAGTTCGGCCGACTCTTTCTTTGTTTAGGAACTTCTACACCTTCAAGTGCCATCCCTCGACAAAAGATTGGTGGCACTTCTCCCCCCAGTTTGGTAGAAAGGGATTGCTGAAAGGTGCCCCCTCTTCTGTCCATAACTGGAAGGAGAAGTTCTTCTATGTCCGATGCCCGACCTTGGAGCTAGGATTACCTTCTTGGGGCTCCTTGAGGGATTCCATCCGTCGGGCTTCTACCCTGGAAAGGGACGACCTCGAGGCCTCCAAAATGCTCGAGGCCTATCAAGCCCCCCTCCTCCCCGACCTTCTGAGGGAACAACTTTTGTTCAACGTCGGTCTGAGCCCCCTTAACCCTGCCGGTATCTCTCCCTCTCTTTTTTTTTCTGCTTTTTTTTTTTGCTTCCCTTCTTCTTGTTCCATTTCGGAGCTATGCTAATTTTCTTTTATCGCAGACATGGATGCAAGCGTGGCTCGGAGGTTAGCCCAGGTCTCAAGACCCACAAGAGAAAAGATGCCTCAACTTCGGGGTCGGTGAAGAAAGCCAGGACAGAAGGGACAAGCTCGGTCGTGCCTGCTCCGATGCCCGTCGCCGTCGAAGCCCCTTCCGACGCCGAACCCGAAGTCGCCCGAGCCCCTTCACAGAGCCCCCTGGTCGAGGGTCCCATTTTGGAGGTTTATCCCGAGGGGGCATCCGGGGCCGAAGGGAGGAGGAGAAAGAACACCCTGGCCCAGAGGAGTCGCAATCACAGGGCTGCCATCGAGGGGGCCGGTGGCTCTGAGGAAGACCTGGGGGAAAATCCCTTCAGTAATAGGGACTTAATAAAGAGGTTGGTCGAAGGGTGCATTCTGCCCGAGGTAGTTGAGAGGATCATCCTCGCCGATCCCGAGCTGCGGGTCTGGGACTCTCTGGGATCTTTCCTCGAAGTAGGTTAACTCATTCTTTTCCTTCTTCCTGCTTCTTTAATTTATTCTTCAGCCCTTATGTCGACTCTCTGACCTTTCTTGCAGATTGGGCACCAACTCGTCGCCAACGTCGAGGCGGCGAAGATCGCCAAGAAGGAGGCAGCTCGGGCAGAAGAGGGTCGCCTAGCCGGGGCCGCCCGCCTTGAGGAGAAGAACACTGAGGTCCTAAGCCTCCAAGAGGTGCTGGAAAAGAAGGGTCAAACCTCATCTAATCTGAGGACTGCCTTGGAGGAGGAGAGAGGGAAGGCTGAGGCTGAGGTCTCTGCATTAAGGGTACAGGTCTCCGAGTTGAAGGAGCAGGTTTCTGAGTTGAAAGTGCAGATTCCATCTCTGGTCTCGGAGGCAAGGGCTCGAGCAGTGGAGGAGTTCAAAGCCTCCTCAAGATGGAGGATCTGAAGGTCCAATTCGGCCAGGATGCCTTCATCAAGGGGTTCGAGCTCTGCCAAGAGAAGGTGGCTGGGAGGTTTCTCGAGTTGGATCTTGACTTTCTGAATGAGGCATCCGATGATGAAGCCAGACCATCCGAAGTAGCTGTCGGTCCTCTTCCAGTCGGGACCTCATCGACTACCGTGGCTGCCGCTAACGATCTTTCGGGGACACCGACCCCCTCTACTTCTGTCCCAGAGGTCCGGAACCTCTAGTTTTGTATTTTTTTCTTTGTGGTGATTTTTTCCTCATTCTCTTGTACTTGAAATTTATTTGATCAATGAAGCCAGATTTGTCTTTACAGAGGGTCCCTCCCTCCTTTTTTTTTGTATTCTTTTCCTTCTTTTTGTCTTCTTGCATTAATTTGAGTCGTGGCACTCTTGTCCTCCAACGATAGTGTCCTGCTGAAATTCTTCCCTTGCCGGAGGGTATTCCCTTGAAGTTGATGATACGAGACCTCCAAAGAGAAGTTCGTCAGTTGACAAGAAAATCCAAAAAGCTAGAAGACGAACTTCATCGGCTGAAGGAGAGCCATTCAGAGGCCACCGTGGAGGCTACTCGCTTTCGGGACCTCCACAAGAAAAGTTTCATGGAATACACCAAAAGGAAAGTCGACTTCATTACGGAGCTTGAGAAACTCCGAAAACATGCCAACGATCGGTCTTGGACTCAGGCTTCCAAGATCAGCTCCCTTAAAGTCGAGCTGGCAGCCGCACGGGAGAAGATCGACCGACTGGAAGGGAGCTCATCCTGGCTCACAGTCCAGACTGACCGCGACCAAGACTGGTCGAAGAGGTTCTCCGACCTTCAAAAATAGCTGCAGGATGTCGAGGCGACTTACGATGCCTATCGAGTCGGCTGGAGCAGACAAGTAGAGGACTACCGAAGGAGGCTCCAGACGGTGATTGACGAAGTTGCCCACCTTCAGAGGTGGCTGTCCGAGAGAGTCTAGCCTGTCTCTACACAAGGTTCTGATGAGCTTTGCTCCTTAAGGGAGACAATGGCGGAACTGTCTGTAGCCCTTGGGCGGGAGGAAGCTGAATTATGGTGGCTGAAAGTTCAGCTGGTCCACAAGCAGCAAGCAGTCAAGGATGCTGAGGTGGAGTCCGAGGTCTTGAGGAGGAGGCTTCGAGAGTCAGAGGACAAGCGCCGGCGGTTCCACCGGATGTTCCAGGATATGCTGCTGAAAAAGATAGAACTAGAAGCGAAAGTCAAAAATTTAAAGAAATCCATAGCAAGGGCCGGAACCGAGAGCTCGAAGTCGAAAGAAACTGAGCTTCCTTAGAGCCTCTTTGTCTTCTTTCTTTTTTTTATTTTTTGGCCTTTAAGGCTTTGTAACGTGTACTTCACCAACAAAATAAAAATGAAATTGTCTATTATGTTATCCATTCTGGTATTAAATGGTTGTTTACCAAACTCCATTTGTCTTCCATCTTGTTTGGCGTCGACGTAGTTTGTAATCCCTCATCGGTTCTTGCTTTGAGTCGTCGTTCATCGAACTTCTTTTATCTTCTATCTTGTTCGTTGCCGATGTAGTTTAAAGGTTCCTGGTCATCACCGTGTCAATTTGCCCTTAGAGACTAGAGATTTTCGATAAGAGTTTTCTCTCTCATCGAGATGAGGTCCCTTGTGCCTTTGATGTAGTTCATTTTTCACCTACCACCAGTGTAGTTCGTCGCTTTTTCTTTTCGTCTCTCCTTTTCTTCTGTCTTTGAGTGAGGGTCTTTCCTCTGCTCTTGACGGGGTCGTGAGAGTGTGGAGGAGTCATTGAGGAAGCTTTTCTCCTTGTCGATCAATCGAGTCTTTGTTTGCATCGGGACGAGGTCCTCCCCTTGTTCCCGACAGTCGATTTCAGCTCGTGTCAGGATGAGGTTCTCTTCCTATTCCTAATAAGGCTGTGGGGGCACATAAGGGCCGTTGTGAGGGCCTCTCCCCCCATCCGATCTTTAGAAAATCGGGCCTTCGACTTTGCTCATGTTAGGATGAGGTTCTCCTCCTGTTCCTAACAAGGCTGTGGGGGCACATAAGGGCTGTTGTAAGGGCCTCTCCCCCTATTCGGTCTTTAAGAAATCGGGCCTTCGACTTTGCTCATGTTAGGATGAGGTTCTCCTCTTATTCCTAACAAGGCTGTGGGGGCACATAAGGGTCGTTGTAAGGGCCTCTCCTCCCATCCGATCTTTAAGAAATTGGGCCTTCGGCTTTGCTCATGTTAGGATGAGGTTCTCCTCCTATTCCTAACAAGGCTGTGGGGGCACATAAGGGCCATTGTAAGGGCCTCTCCCCCCATCCGGTCTTTAAGAAATCGGGCCTTCGGCTTTGCTCATGTTAGGATGAGGTTCTCCTCCTATTCCTAACAAGGCTGTGGAGGCACATAAGGACCGTTGTAAGGGCCTCTCCCCCCATCCAATTTTTAAGAAATCAGGCCTTCGGCTTTGCTCATGTTAGGACAAGGTTCTCCTCCTGTTCCTAACAAGGCTGTGGGGGCACATAAGGGCTGTTGTAAGGGCCTCTCTCTCCATCTGGTCTTTAAGAAACTGGACCTTCGGCTTTGCTCATGTTAGGACGAGGTTCTCCTCCTATTCCTAACAAGGCTGTGGGGGCACATAAGGGCCATTATAAGGGTCTCTCCCCCCATCTGGTCTTTAAGAAACCAGGCTTTCGACTTTGCTCATGTTAGGATGAGGTTCTCCTCCTGTTCCTAACATGCTTAATTTCGTTTGTATGAGAGAGTTATCTCCCGTCGTTATAAGCTCATACCAAAAGAAAGAATACACAAATATGAAGAGAATTTTCATTCAGGGCAAAGTTGTTGGTAATACATTCGTAGATTTTTCGAACCCTATAACCGCAGAAGGTCTGCTCCCCATCGGGGTCCCCTCGAGATGGAGTTGATAATCCCAATTGGGGGCCGATCTTCTGGCTGCTCCTCCCTCCTTGGAGGTTCCAGCTGCGGCAAGGCCCTAGGCCGATCTTTCCTTCCTTTAGGTCGGCGTCGAATGAATCTGTCGAGCCAACCTCATCTGATGAGCTCCTCGATCTTATCTCAGAGCTGAATACACTCCTCCATATCATGGCCATGGTCATGATGATAGAGGTAGAATTTGTTTGGGTTGCACTTTTCGGGGTGCGAGCGCATCCTCTCTGACCTTGGGAGCTGCTCCCTAACCTCCATCAGCACTTGAGTTTTCTATGCGTTGAGAGGGGTGTAGCTGTGGAATCTCCCGGGAGGAGAGCCTCGCCGAACTCGATGGTCTGGGCTTCTCTATTTACGAGCTCGGGGAGGAGTCCGGGTGCACCTGTGCCTGGGAGGAGTTCAAGAGCGTGGCCGAGCTTCACTCGGCCCTTTTTCAACTGCGGGCTTGCTCGAGTCTCCCGCCTGCTTCTCTCTCACGGTCTCCTCATTCTTCATCTTGAAGGCTTCTTCTGCTCGGGCATATCCTTCGGCCCGAGCCAGTAAATCGGCAAAATTCCTGAGGTACTTCTTTTCCAAGGAGAACAGAAGGTCGTTCTTCTGAAGGTTGCCTTTTAGAGCGGCCATCGCGATCGATTGGTCCAAGTTCTGGACCTCCAATGCAGCAATGTTGAAACGATTGACGTAAGCCCAGATGAATTCCTCCTCCCTTTGCTTGATGTTGATGAGAGACTCCAAACCTCTCCGGGGACGCCGGCTGCTAACAAAATGAGCCACGAACTAGTGGCTCATCTGATCAAAGAAAAAGATGGTACCCGACTTCAACACCGAGTACCAGTTTCTTGCTGCTCCCTTTAGGGTGGATGGAAAAGGTCGGCATAGAATGGCGTCTGGCGCGTCATGGAGCAGCATTATTGTCTGAAAGGCCTCCAGGTGGTCGACTGGATCCGAGGTCCCATCATAGCTTTCAAGTTGGGGGAGCTTGAAGTTTGGCGGGATCGGTTCCTGCATGATCATTTGAGAGAAGGGAGGGTCAGTACAGATGTCCTCACCATAAGTAGGGAGAGCATGGCGGAGTTCTTCGATCCACTGGTTCATCTCTTGGAGCCTTCGATCCAGGAAGTCCTCTCGACTGTGGGTCTCGAGGGTCTTCAGGCAGAATAGAGGTAGAGATCCTTCGGGAGTAGAATCGTGATCGGACTGAGGGCTCTCCACCCTCGGATTTGTCTTTTCGAGAAAGATGGGGCGACTGGCCCAAGTGGCCCACCCTACCACCAGATTTTGGAATTCCGGTGACGTTCTCTCCAACCACACCGATGCCTGCGGCTGTTGTTGCTGTTGCATTGCCTGCACCGCTTCAGTGAGGCCTCTGACCTGCTGAACCAGCAGGTCAAATTGCTCCACACTGACCGTCGTTGTCGGAGGAGGAGGAGGAGCCTGGGAAACTGGAGGTGAGGTCGGAGCCTAAGATCTGGCCGCGGAGGTCGTGGATCGTCTGGTGGATGCTCTGCGGGGAGGCATCGGGTGAAGATCTAGTAGAAGAAGGAGAAGAGGATGTCGGAGAAGATGACCAAAATCAGTCTCGTTGAGCACTCCTTTAAAAACAAGGGTACTGCAAAGACACACACCCTCCTTCCTCTAGCGCCAATTTTGTTGGTACAGAATTCCATCGAAGTCAGAGAAGCTAGAGCTGGGATGACCACGGCCGCCGTTGGGACCTGCAAAAAAAGTCTAAACCGAAGTTGGGGGTGCTTCGACAAGACCCTTCGATGCTCAAGTCAGTACTCTACTTCAACAGAAATGGAGTGCTCGAGCAGAAATTTTGGTAGAGTTTCGAGATAGAGTTACCAACCTCGAGAAGAACATATCTGGGGGTCCTTATTTATAGACGGAGGGCATAACTGATTGACAGCGACGTCTGTAACCGTCTGGTAGTGGACCGCTCAGAGCCGCATGGAGTTTGTTACGGAGAGTAGTGGTGTCAGGGGTCGTTCAGGGCCACGTGGAGCTTGTTGTGGAGAGTGGAGTGGTATCCGTTGTCGAGACTTGCCAGAGAGTGGTGGAGCTGCATGGGATCCATTGCAGAGAGTGGACCAGAATGGCGGCTCTTGTCGTGGCTTGTCAGAGAGTGGTGGAGCTGCATGGAATCCATTGCAAAGAGTGGAGCAGGATGGCGGCTCTTATCGTGGCTTGTCAGAGAGTTTGGATCCATCGGCTGAAGCTCGACTGGGATGCCTGATGGAGCAGAATGGCTCTTTACATCATCGTTCTAAGAGAGGCTCGGATGTTCCGAGGTCGCTGATGAATCTACTATTGTCGGATGCTTCGGGTGCTGACCTTTCAAGTGAGAGTCACCTGCTGTAGGAGCTCGGATGGAGATTTTTTTATTGACGAAGTTCGAAGAAGTCCGATCGCTAGAAAAGTCCGTCTGGGATTTATCTGATGTGGAAGCTCATCCAAAGATCATCCATCGGGGAAGTCCAATTTTATGGGGAGCCTGGTAGGAGGTCGGCCGGTGATGGACTTCGGATAGCGCTGGGGAGGCTCGGCAGACATCGGAGGTGATCGGCTATCGTAGGGACCCAGTTGCTGGAGCTCGTCCATCATAGAAGCTTGTCTAGAATCCATCCACTGGAGAAGTTCAAACGAGCTTCGATTCTCATGAGAGGTCGAAAGGGGGCCGTTTATTGTAGGAGCTCAGGCGAGGACCAGTTGTCGTGGAAGCTCGGAGTAGTGTCCCACTGTAGAAGTTCGTCCAGAGCCCACTCGCTATGGAGTAGCTCGGCTGGAGTCTACCTGTAACAGAAGTTTGAAAAAAATTTGCTTACAGTAGATATCTGGGATAGACAACCCGCTGTAGGAGTTCGGAGTAGATCGTTCGTAGCAGAAGTTTGGCTCTCGCGGGAGCTCGATTAGGATTCGGAAGGCAGTCAATCATCGTAGAAACTTGGGTAGAGTCTAGTTACTGTAGAAATCTCATTGTCGGGGAAGCTCGGATGCTGATGAAGTCCGAAAGAAGTTCGGGGATAGTCGGTTGCTGTAAAAGGTCGGCTAACAGTGGGGCCCTGAGGGCCTTTGGGGTGGCCCAATGGATGAATGCAGAAGTTCATTGTCGAAGAAGTCTGAACGGTTGAGGGGGTTTGGAGAGATGCCACGCATAAGATCGGGAGCCGGAAGAGCCCTAGAGGGATCGATCTTTTATAAACTTCAACCGGGGGGTACTTTATACCCAACAAAATCTATGTTTTGTTATGAAAATAATGATTTCATGATGGTTTTATTATTAAAACTATTTATGGATCATAAGCTCTATGAAATTATCTAGTGTCTTATTTCTACATGATTTAAAAAAGTATCAATTAAGAAAATATGATTTAAGAATACCTATTTAAGAAATGTGACTATGGCTGTCAGATAGCTATGTTCGACTTTTTTAACGGATTACAATACCTTGGCACATGGCTCTCGCCAGTAGATTATAGTAGCTTGGCATATAGCCCTTGCCAATGGGTTATATTAGCTTGGCACACAACCCTCGCCAGTGGATTATAGTTGCTCGGTATATGGCTCTTGCCACTAGATTATAGTAGTTGGTGTGATATTGATCATAGTTCTATCATAGGTATAATAGTGACATTAGCATTTAGTGTGAGAGAATTATTAAGAATTATGATGTAGCAAAATGATAGATGATTTTTATAACTTTATTTATAAAACCAGTATGATTTATGATTTTGCAATGGAGACCTTATTTATGTAATTTGTATGATCTAAGAATATGCAAAAGCATGGTTGATTTATGTATGATTATACTATTATCATGAAATATTTTATAACAATCATTCTCTAAACGATTTATTGATGCATGTATAAATTTATGCTTAATCCAATAAAAAAATATAAGTTTTATTTACTAGGCTAGTATAGCTCATTTCTCCTTTATTTTCTTTTTTCAAAGGAATAAGACTACTAGGAATGATGAAGGATCCAGATTTGGAGAACTATACTAGCAGGCTTAAAAAATTTGTAGCTAACAATTATAGACTTGCAGTTAACTATTTATGAATTTTGAGATATAAATTTTGATATTTAATTTTAGATTTAAATGCTTTGAACCAGTCTGGTTTAGTTAATGATTTGATTTGAGCCTCTTTATTATATTTTATTTGTTATGGATCTTTTGTTCTATTTAAGATTATGATAGTTAGCTTCATATTATCAAAGGCGGTACTCTTCGATAGCATGGCTATGTTATATCTTAGATTTAAGACATGACATCATTGATAAAGATCTGTATTGTTATAAAATAATATCTTGTGGATTGGATATAAGGCTATCTATTAGCATCTCATCAACAAGGTGTCTAAATATAAATTAGTCACAATATAGAGGTCTACGTCGATGACATGCGAGTCAAAAGTGTTGAAATATATTGATAGCTAACCTTAAGGAAGCATTCAATGAGCTAAGGTGACACCAGATGAAGCTTAACTCCAATAAGTGCACCTTTGATATGACCTCAAAAAAATTCATGGGATTCATGGTGCCACAACATGTGATTGAAGCAAACCTGAAGAAGATCCAAGCACTATTGGAGATGAATTACTCGAGCACCCAAAAAGATGTGTAGTGCCTATTGGGTTGGGTAGTAGCTCTTAGCCAATTCATCTCGGGTCGAAAAATGCCTCCCATTTTTCAAAGTCCAGAGGTGGATGAAAAATTTTGACTGGTCAGAGGAATGTCAAGCTACATTCGAGGACCTCAACAAATGCCATGAAATACCCCCACTATTGTCCAAACCAATGGCAAGTGAGGAATTGTATATATAATTGTCAATCTCACTTGTCGCAGTTAGTTCGATCCTTGTTCTAGAAGATGCGAGAACTCAAAAGTTGATCTACTATACAAGTAAGATCTCATGGGATGTGGAGATAAGAAAAAGCTGAGAAGATGATGTACACTCCATCACCTCAGTGCAGTGACTCCGACCTTACTTTCAGGTCCATTCGATGACTATCTTGACCAATCAGCCTCTAAAATCCATCCTGCAAAGACCAAACATCTTAGGGTGCATGATGAAGTGGGTGATCGAGTTTGGAGAATTTTATTTCAGCTATCAACCCTCATCAGCAATGAAAGCCTAGGTACTGGCTGATTTTCTCATCGAGTGCACCATACCTGATGAAGAATCAACCTCAGCATAATGTGAGAAGAAGAAAGAAGGTCCTCAATGGGTCCTACATGTGGATGGAGCCTCGAACTCATATAGATGTGGAGCCGGGTTTATTCTAGCAAGCTGAAAAGGAGATGTGATGGAGTATGCTCTTCAATTTGATTTCAATGTCCCCAATAATGATGTCAAGTATGAAGCATTGATAACCAACCTTGGCATCACCAAAGACTTAAGATGGAAGAACTCAAAGTTTTCACCAACTCGTAGCTCATCATTTGCCAAATGCGAGGTGAATACGAAGCCTGAGATCCAACGATGGCCCAGTACTTGCAAAAATTATAGGACCTCTCGTTGATTTTTCGGAGTTTGGAGGTATAGTAAATACCAAGGTTAGAAAATATCCAAACTAATGCCCTATGCTTTCTTGCCATCTTGGGATATACCGACCTCAATAATAGGATCTTCATCAAGCATTTAAAGAAGCCAAGTATTGAGGAATAGCCAACTATCCTACAGGTCAAACATGAGTCGAGCTGGATGGATCCCCTCATCGACTACCTCATTGATGGCAACCTGCTGACCACTCCTAGGGAATCCTAGAAAATCAAATGCCAAGCTCTTTGGGATGTCTCTCTAGATGGAAGGCTGTACAAGAAGTCATTTTTATTACCTTTGCTCTGATGCCTGTAGCCATCTGAGGTAGACTATGCAATCTGAAAAGTACACAAAGGAATCTGCGACCACCACCTAGGGTGTAGGTTCTTGGCTTACAAAATAATTCGACAAAGATATTATTAGCTGACCCTACAATAGGATATGACCAATCTTGTTAGGAGATGCGACCAATGTCAGAAGTATGCTAATATCTAGCATAGGCTAATGACACAGCTTGCACCAATCACTACCCTATGGCCTTTTGCCATATGCAGAATTGATATCCTTAGACCTTTTCCATAGGCAACCAAGTGAAAAAGTTTTTGATCATCATAACAGACTACTTAACCAAGTGGATCGAAGCTGATCCACCTACACAGATCACCGAAAAAAAGGTTCAAAGTTTTGTCTCAAAATCCATCATATGCTAGTTCAGATTGCCTCATGCCATTATTATTGATAATGGGTGATAGTTCAATAATCCAAAGTTTAAAAAATTTTACTTGGAGCTTTACATCGACCATAGGCTTACCTCAGTCAACCACCTATGGTCCAGTCGAGAAGCAGAAGTGACTAATCACACCATCTTGTAGGGTTTGAAGTTGAGACTCAGTTGACCAAAAGAGCACTAGACCGAGGAGCTTTACAATGTATTGTGGATCCATCAGATAACATCTCAGATGCCTACAGGAGAAACTTTTTTCAATCTCGCCTTCAGAGCTGAAGCTATCATCCCTATTGAGATCAGTATGTCGATGGCCATAGTGGAGCACTATAGCGAGCAAGACAATCCAGATTGGCTTTAGATGAGTTTAGACTTGCTAAAAGAAACAATAGAGGAAGCTCGAATCAAGATAGCATCATATCAACAATGAGTAGCTTAGTGTTATAATGCTCGAGTCAAGTTGAAAATGTTCTTAGCTGAGGACCTTGTCATTCAAAGAGCCAAAGTATCCAAGCCCATAGATAGGGTCAGTTGGCACCAAATTAGGAAGGGCCCTATTAGGTCGCTGAAGTCATTTAATTCAGAGCCTACAAAATCGAAGACCTCGATGGCACCTCTATTCCTTGGACTTGGAATGCCAAGAACATAAGAATGTACTATCACTAAATCTTGTATTGACTACTTGATCAATAGAATTGTTATTCTCCTCAACCTCTATATAGGTTCTTAACAAAAATGGCTATAGAATAAATTGACTGAGGTCGGTCAAAATCGACCCCTCATGAAAACCTCAGCCATAATCAAGGACCTATAAAGAAATACATAGAAGTGCTGATGATTTGAGGAAACCCAAGCTTTAGCTCAGCCACTAACATGCAGAAGTTGGATAAAAATTGACTCGAGGATATCTGAGCTCCAGCCTGGACCCTCAATGACTAGGTCGAAAAGAATCAACCTCAAGGAGATATTGCGGCTTTGGCTAATACCTCCAAATGAGTGTTCGGTAACAAACCAATTATAAGGAGATCTTCCGACCCAAGTCAAGACCTCCACAAACCTAGTCAGAAATATCCCAACCTCATAAATTGGCCCTAAACAGGGATAAATGATGTCATGAACTTGGTTGACCATAATTTCCATCAAATTTTGCTAAGTATCAACTTTGGATGGAAGTCTGAACTGACGGATTCCACATCGAATGAACTTTGGTTGTGAGTCCAAACTGACGAACACCAATCGGATCAGCTTCGGATGCATGTCTGACCCAACAAACTTCACATCAGATCCACCTCGGATGCTTATCCAAGCTAGCATGTTTTAGGTCAGATTGTTTGTACCACCTCAGACTCAAAAAAATAAACAACAAGTACATCGAGCAAACACATTGGAAAATGAAGAAGAGAATAGTTCATTTGATTGATAAAGAAATTCATTACAAAGGATTGGAAGAATAAAAACATAAACCAAACTAAGGAGCCTCCTTAATGGTAGGCTTAGATGTAGGTAGCTGGGGCAACCTCAAGCTTGGTAGCAGATGATGGCACAGCTCGATCATCATCCTCCTTGGCTTCATTGTCATTGTCTTCGGGGTTGAGGTGGCTTGTGTCAACTCTAGGGAAGAACTGAGCAACCTGCACCTTGCAGGCTTCAAATCTAAAGCCATAGGCTATCGTGATGACTTCGCATTCAAAATTAGTGGAGACCTTGAACTACTCCATGGCCTGGGACTTGGCCTTGGTGAATGCCTTCAACTTCTCCATGGTAGCCTGAGCTTCGACCACCTCTGCCTTCTCCTTGGTGATCTTGAGCATCACCTCGCTAAGCTCAAGTACCTCCTCCAGTTTGGCAACCTTCTACCAACGCTCTTGATAGCACCCCACTCCATAACAATGAGACCCTCGAGGGCTTCAATCTTCTCCTAAGTAGCTAGGAGCTCGGACTTGGTGTGGGTGTCTCCTGCTTAGCCATCTTCTTTGCCTCTTTGGTGACCTATGTTTGGGCCTCGAAGGCTTAAAGCTTCTACTCTAGAAAGAGCTTCACTCAGTTAAATCCAACAAGGCCCTCGCTGAGGATAGTGAAGTCATAGGCCAGCTACAAAAAGAGAACAAGCAAAGTTAGGAACATCGATTTCAAGTAAAAAAATAGATTAAAGAATAGATTCTTACCTCGAGGAGAGTAGCATAGCTGGAGCCCACCATCTCATCTAGGGATGAGATTTTTGATCCGATCAGTTGGATGGAAGTAGTATCATCTTCATCAACTCTCAGATGAGTTGATGATCTTAGAGAGTAGAGTCACTACTCCAGACTCTCATCACTGAGTAATGAACCCCTCCTTGATCTTAGATGAGGAGGTCCCCACCTCGAACCATGCCACTGAAGTCAGCACCATCAGGGAGATCGGTAAGGATGCTAGATAAGGCAAGGATGGAATTCATTCAGAAGGCAGGACCAGGCTTGGAGCTCGACCAGACTTATTAGAGGTTGGAGGAACCAACCTCAAGGGCACAAGGGCGATGACCTCGGGCTCATCATTGATCTTGATCGAGTCCATGCTCTAGGTCCCCAATGATGGCAGGGAGACTGGAGAAGTCATTGACCTTGACTTCTTCTACTTCTTCTACTTCTTAGAGAACGGAGATGACAACCAAGCTTTTATTCTTTGTAATGTAGGGATGTCATTTCTGATTAAAATAATTTCATCCAAACAATGCAAAGAATACTATGTTAGATGTGTGCCCTAGATGTCAGATCAGCTGACACATTCCTGTACAAATCTAAGGGCAAAATTATAATCTTGACTATGAATGAATAAAAGGGTTATTCTTCTATCACATTGTGTACATTGTGTCTATGATACATCCTTTGAGTTAGTAGGAATGTTAATTCATATTTTCAAGAGTTGAAAATTTAAGGCATGAATTTACATAACTAACTCATAAACTGCTCCTGACCATAGGATCATCACGAGGATGGTGATCGATCTGGAAGGTTGGTGTACGATCGCTTCCTTAGGGTAGATGAGTCTTGAGTCTACGGTGTGAAGACATCAGAGCAAAAGTACAGATATTCATTGAGAATGAGAGTACTGAGCGTGACCACCTCGAGCAGTCATAAGAAAATCTACCTTCTCGTCGATGACTAGCTCGATGCTGCAGTTGTGTGTCTAGTTCTTTTGACCTGAGATGCATCGTCGGTTCACCTTGAGTGTGTTATAGTTTGACTACACCATAACTCGATCTCCTAGCCCTCCGGAATCCTGAGGTGTATGTTGGCTGTAGCATATTCATTGTAGGAACCAAATCGCATCAAGATGGGATCTATCAACCTCAGTAGATGAGAGGAGTAGTCCTATGGTGATCGAAAGATTGAGTCCTTAAGCCCATGGCCATGGCAGAGTGAAATAATGGAAAAAAGTTTTCCATTGGGGTTTCACATCAAACTCGGATCGATCGATTGATTCATATGACTGATATTGGGTTTGACGAGTTCACCTTAACCCTAATTCAGTCGGGACTCATGATAAAGGAACTCAATCACACAGGTAGCTGCACCGAGAGGTTCATCTTTAGTTTTGATGGGTTACCACCATATACTGCTAGGTGTCACTGGTGGATTTTGGGAGCAATTAGAATAATTTTGATGATCGATCATTCTAATTGTCTGAATCAGAAGAGTTCTGATCCATCGAAAGGAGTTTCGATGATGTCGATGATGAGATCACGACATGTCTTATTACCATACAGAATTGAACCTAACTGGGTCACACAAACAAGAGTTAGGGTCTAGATATCATCAATTGGCTAGCCTAATTGATTTGGATAAGATCCAATTAGGTTCAAGAAAATCATGCTAGCACTCGATTGAGCCTAACTTTCTCCTCATGTAATTTTTTCTGTCTCTACTGAGCCAAATGTGATCTGGCTCATCTAGAAAACCTTGAAAAGGTTTCTCTCAGTTTAAATGAAGCTTGTCTAGCTCAAAAAAGGCTTATCTTAATTCATGAGATAAATTTAAGATAACACCTGCTAATTTCTAGCACCTGCCAATTTCATTTTAGGATATCTGTCAAAAGTTGACATATGGGTCTTAAACTGAAGAGGACTTATTGGAGGATTTTTATGGAGTGTCCACATGCCTAAACCTAATCAAATTGGGTGCCATAATCAGATTATGGCATGAGCCCAATTGGATTTAAGTGGGCGCCCCAAATGGATAAGAACCAAAGAGTCCTGATAAACTTGGACTCTTTGGCGCCACCTTATTTGAGCCTATCCATTGTTAGCGCCAACATAGGAGAGAGCATGGAGATTCTTATCTGATGTGATCAGATGACATCCCTCCACCAATCAAAATTTTTCCAAAATTTATTAGAATTTTTTGATTGGTCGAATGATGTGGCACTGCGCAGCATACAGGGTCTATATAAACCCTGTTGCACCTAGGGTTTTGGGGCAGAACTTGTTTTGTACAAAAAACCCATTGACTGCTGCCCCCTCCCCTCTTCTCTACATCCTCCCTGCTCTCATTTCTCCCCTCTTAATATCCATGAAGTTGGACATTCATCTGGCATAGGTGCAAGGCGTGGTGATGCCTGGAACAGAAGGCTGCAGGACTTCTTCGACAGGCTGCTGCTCCAACTTCAGGAAGACTTTTGAAGATCTTCCTAATCAGATTTAGATCTAATTTTTGGAGCATAGAATTATGAAGAGAAGATATTCTAGATCCTACCTGAGTGGATACTGGTAGAGGCCAGCCGCTTGCGTGGCTACATCAGATCCTCAGGCAGTGCTACGATCATCTACAGGGTAATTAGATTACCCTTGAGGTATGTCTATGTTTCTCATACTTTTAGATTTAATTTTGAAATTAAAATATCAGATAATAAAATTAGATCTAATAAAAATTAGATCTAAAATAGCATAGAATAAAATTTAAAATTTATTCTACCCCAAATTTGATAAAATCTGGAAGATCCTACACAGGAAAAAGGCGATTTTTCCTTCAAGTGGTAACAGAGCCAGATTGTTGGCTCTATTTCAGATCTAATTTAGATCTAATTTTAATTTTAATTTATCTGATATTAAAAAATTTTAGATATCACATCAGATATGATAGAATCTAAAATTAAAATATTTAAAATTAAATCTAAGATGATCTAACATGCATGAGATGCATGACTAGACTAGGATTAGTTGAATCCATGAATAGTCTTAAGTTTTATATTTTAATGAGATTAAAATATAATTTAAATCTAATTTATTCTCTATTTTTATGATATTATAAGAATTATAATTAGATCAAAAAATAAAAAATAAAATTTAAATTTTTTCATAAAATTAATCTGTTACATGCCTAGACTAGTTGTAGAACTGATCTAGTAACTTGTCTAGAATAGATTTAATTTTGAATAGTTTAATTTAAATCTTATTTTTTAGATATTATATGTGATGTATCAGATCTGAAAGTATGTTAATTAGATTGATTTTTGATACATGAGATGTATGCAAAGTATGTATTAGTTAGATCTTAAATTGTATATGTGATATGTTAATTTAGATCTAACTAGTTTTGTAGTTAAATTTATATTTCTGGTTAAGGTGTTCCTCATGGTCGTCCGATCATAAAAATGAAGTAGGGTTTAAAGGCCCTCTCCTCCCATTCAATGGGGCATTCATATGACGTGTAGGGGTGCCGCACGTTCATCCTTAATCAGAAATCAAAACTTATTTTTCTGCAAAACCCTAGATCCTGAAACCCTAGGATTTATTATACATGCTTTGTTTATGAACCCAAACTTAATTAATGTATTAAGTTTATAAAATTAAATTAGGTCTAAAATTTAGAATTTCAGATCTAAGACATTTTCATAAGATTGGGTTCGGGCTTGGGTAGCTCAATTAGGTCTAGCGGTTGATCAAACCAAATCAAGAGTTGGTTAGGTGGGATCATGAAAGCTAATAATTGACCAGCCTAATAGGATTAAGTCTGGGTCAAGGTCGAATCACATTTAGATGTGACTCGATCAAGTTAAGACCTAATTTGGCTCAGAGGTTAGAGTCTGGATTGTAGGCTAACCCAATTAGTTCTGGTTTGACAATTTGGTGTCTAAGGTAAGTTCGACAGATGCGATCGATTGATTTTTAATTGAGAGCTACTCGACTTGAATGCGTTCTTATCGAGTTAATGGCATATCCCTTCCACCGGTCTCACTTACCTAGCCATATATGTCGATCCAGTTCTGATTTGAGGTGGCTAACAATTTGAGCTAACCCATGCCACTAGGTTAGTCATAATTGTTATGACTATGTCAAGTCAAGTTTAAAGAGACCTAAATCAAATCTCCCTAAGAAAATATTAAGTCTAAGTCTTCCACCATTATGGATGTGCGGGCCCTTCCTGGGGTTGATTGTTCTCGACTGGTTACAGTGGCTCAGTTGCACCGGGAAGACGCAACTATGTCCATTAGGCATTGGATGCTATGGATTAGAAGATGGGTTGGGATCAATATTCCGGATACGGTGAGGGACCCAATCAGGAATCTAGTTCGTGCAAATGGTGGGTTTGGCTTAACTAAGGATTGGAGCAATATCCCGGATACAGTGAGCTTCATGAATTAGAGATCAAATTTTGGATACACCATGATTAGAGAATCATTGGACAAGAGTTGTCCACTCATCGGTTGACCCATCACCAATAACTGTTAGGTGAGGTGATGAGCCAGTCGGTAAGACCGCACCACCCACTAGAAATCACTAATCACAGAGATTGTCACATCTCTACCAAGGGAGTGTAGGGATCTGAGAAAATAGTGGGAGCCTAATTTGTTTAAAAATAAAAATCCTAAACAAATTGGTTGAGTCTGATTACAAAATCTAACTAGAAACTTTTGACTCTCTACAGAAAATATGTCTGCCTCAAACCCCCTGACCAAAATTTTAGACACTCATAGACTGATTAGACCAAATTTTAAGGACTGATTGAGGAACTATAGAATTATTTTGAATTCTAAAAAATTGACTCATATCTTGAATCAGGACCCACCTGCCATGCCAGCACGTCCGATTGCTGAACAGAGAGTGTCTTTGAAAAAGTGGATGGATGATGATAACAAAGCCAGGTACTACATGTTGGGTGCAATGTCTGATGACTTGCAGTGCCAACATGAAAATATTTTGACTACCCACCAAATGTTGGCTCACCTACAAGAGTTGTTTGGTGAACAGAGTCGCGCAGCCAGGTATCAAGTCTGTAAAAGACTTTTTAAGACCAAGATGCATGATGGGCAGTCAGTCCAAGATCATTGTTTGACAATGATCAAGGATCTTGAGGAGCTTGAGAAGCTCGGTATCATCTTAGACAAGGATTTTCAGATTGATGTGATCCTTCAGTCCTTGTCCGATGCATATGGTCAGTTCATCATAAACTTTCATATGCATAAGATGCAATGTACCTTGACTGAGTTAATGAATATACTAGTTACGACTGAGCTTTCAATGAAAGGTTCAAAAGGCTCAGTTCTTACTGTGGAGCGGACTTCTTCCAAGAGAAAGTCTTTTGGAAAGAAAAAGAAGTCTGCGAAGAAGCAGAAGGTGGATGGGAAGAAGAGGAAGCAAAACTGTCCTCAGTACCTGGCCACCCTGAAGAACAAGAAGGATGGTCCTTCTGGAGGTATGCTCATTATCGAATCTAACCTTACGGTTTCTTCTGCATCCAGTTGGATACTTGACTCTGGTTCTAGTGCTCATTTGTGCACTTCTATGCAGGGTCTTGAGGAGAGCAGGAGGCTGAGGGATGGGGAGATGATCCTACTCGTCGGGAACGGAGCAAGAGTTGCTGCTGCGGCCGTAGGAACCTACCCTCTACGATTACCGTTAGGATTAGATTTAGTTTTAAGAGACTGTTATTATGTGCCTGCAGCAAGTAGAAATTTGATTTCTGTTTCATGTTTAGCACAAGAAGGCTATGTGATTAGCTTTCATAAGGACCATTGTAACATTTTTTATGAAAATAATAAAGTTGCAAATGGTTTTGTTATTAATGGTCTCTATCAGTTACATGTTGATGTATCTGTTTTTAATATTGAGCAAAATGTAAATGCCATAGGAATTAAAAGGCCTAGAGATAGTCTAAATGATAAGTATCTGTGGCACCTAAGGCTAGGTCATATAGCGGAAGACAGGGTTAACAAATTAGAGAAATCCGGGCTACTGAGTCCGTTGACTTTCGAGTTATATCCAGTTTGTGAATCATGCCTTCAAGGCAAAATGACCAAGCTCCTTTTGTGGGATATGGGGAAAGGGCCACAGACCTACTTGCCCTAGTACATATAGATGTGTGCGGCCCATTTGATCTGCCGGCTAAAGGCAACTTTGTCTACTTCATTACCTTTATCGATGATATGTCTAGGTACGGGTATGTGTTTCTAATGAAACACAAGTCTGAAGCCTTTGAAAAATTCAAAGAATTCAGACATGAGGTAGAAAAACAAACAGAAAAGCCCATTAAGGTTCTTCGATCAGATCGAGGAGGTGAATACCTTAGTCAAAAATTTCTAGACTATCTTAAGGACAATGGCATAGTCTCATAATGGACTCCACCTAGAACACCTCAACTCAATGGAGTTTCAGAATGGAGAAATCAGACTCTATTAGATATGGTCCGTTCCATGATGAGCTTCACGGACCTCCCTGATTTTCTTTGGAGATATTGTCTCATGACAGCAATTTATGTATTGAATAGGATTTCCTCTAAAATCGTTCCTACCACACCGTATGAGATATGGCATGGTAAGAAGCCAAGTCTGAATCATCTCAGAATTTGGGGTTGTCCGGCTCATGTCAAGAGACAGCAGACAGACAAGTTAGAGTTCAGGTCTTTTAGAGCTCGATTCATAAGATATCTTAAAGAGTCATTAGGATACTATTTTTATATTCTGAAAGACCACAATGTGATTGTGAGTCGAAATACTATTTTTCTTTAAAAATAGTTTATTCAAGATGGTGACATCGGAAGAATAATTAAACTCAAGGAGAATGTCTCCCAAGAGCAACGAGCTAAAGAACCTGAGGAACCCAATCAATTAGAACCAGTCCTAACACAACCTCTTCCACCTCGTAGATCGACTAGGATTTTCCATCCTCCTGAAAGGTACCTAGGTACCATACAAGAGGATGTAGAGAAAATGTTCCTCACGAAAAATGGGGTTCATGGTGATGATCCCAAGACCTATGATGAGGTGATATCAGATATCGATTCTGAGAAATAGTTAGAGGCAATGAGATCAGAAATTGACTCGATGCACTCAAACCAAGTCTGGACCTTGGTAGATCCACCCAAAGGTATTATACCTATTAGGTGTAAATGGATCTTCAAGAGAAAGATAGGTGCAGATGGGAATGTGGAGACATTCAAGGCTAGGCTCGTAGCGAAAGGTTATAGTCAGTGCGAAGGCATTGACTATCAGGATACCTTCTCGTCCGTAGCCATGCTAAAATCCATCCGCACATTGCTTGCTGTTGCAGCCTATTTCGATTATGAAATATGGCAGATGGACATGAAAACAGCGTTCTTAAATGGACATCTTGAGGAAGATATCTATATGGAACAGCTGCTTGGATTCACATCCAGTGATGATGATCACAAGGTCTGCAAGCTGCAAAAGTCCATTTGTGGACTTAAGCAAGCATCTCGGAGTTGGAATACTCGTTTCAATGATGTGATCAAAACATTTGGTTTCATCAAGAACGAGGAGGAACCATGTGTGTTCAAAAAGATCAGTGGGAGTGCAGTTGTCTTCCTCGTATTGTACGTGGATGACATCCTCCTAATTGGGAATGACATTCCCATGTTGACCTCAATCAAAATATGGTTGTCTAAGGAGTTCTCTATGAAAGATCTAGGAGAGGCATCCTTTATACTAGGTATTAAGGTCTATAGAGATAGACCAAATAGGATGCTGGGACTTTCACAGAAGATGTACATAGAGGAGGTGCTAAAGAGGTTTAGCATGGAAAACTCCAAAAGAGGTTTATTGCCTTTTAGATATGGCATTCATCTCTCCAAAAAGATGTGCCCTAGCACACCTGAGGAGATTGAATGCATGAGCAAGATCCCTTATGCTTCGGCAATAGGGAGCCTCATGTATGCCATGCTATGTACACGACCTGATATAGCCCATGCTATGAGTGTCACAAGTAGATATCAGTCAAATCTAGACAAAGAGCACTGGACTTCTGTGAAATATATGTAGGAACCAGATCTAGGGTTTCAGGGTTAGATCTTGAAACTTTTTCAAGATCATACAGTGGAAGATTAAAATAAATCAAAATTATTTTCTAAAATTAGAGAATTCTTAGATCTAAGATCCTATTACATGATTATTACATAGTATTAAATCAAAAATTAAAATATATAAATATAGCATGAACTACATGTTGATCATATCAACATGTTTCTATACTACATCTAATGTATGTATTAAACAATAGATCAGATCTATTACCTTGCAAGTTAGATGTTCTAACCTCACTGATCCGGGCTTGAGGATGATGTTGCAAGTCACACATGCATCCAGCCTCTAGGAGTCATCCATACGAGCCCACGAATCTCGATCAGAAGTCCCGCTTCAGGAAATCAGCACAGTATGCTAGTACTGCGCTGATCCTTCTTTGATGGTTGATCAGGTACCTCCTTCTTCTTGATTTGGACTCTTCCAAAGATGAAAAATAGAAGGAGGAGTTTCAGATCTGAGATGCTCTCAAAAAACTCAAGATGGAGGGAGGAAAGATATGAAAACAAACAACCCTAGAAGAAGACCCTCTTCTTCTTCTCGTTTCTCTCTCTAGACATCCTAACTTGTGTCTTTTATATCTCCACGACCCAAAGGTATTTCTCTTTGATTTTTGGATGGCCCAAAGGTCTCTCAAATCTATATCTTCTTCAAAAATTTTATGAAGAAACTCATTTTATATAGAGAGATATGATAGAGTCCTTGTCTAGGTCAAATACCTAGTCAAGGCTTATCCAAACATGGCAAGTTAAGGGGAGCCCAACTCTTGAGCACCTCCTCCTTATTTTCATACATGGATTACTAGAAAAGGATGCATAATATGTACCCTAAAAGCCACGAAAATTTCAAAAAAAATTTGGATAGATTCGGTGCAAAATTGAAAGAGTTTTGGATTTCTAAAACTCTATCTCATAGAATTCGAAATCCAAACTTATTCCTTTTTTGATTTGATCCAAACCACCTTCCATGTAAGAAAGAAGAGAGGAGACCTTTTGTGAACATGGGAGAGACCTGGGAGAGGGATTTTGTTGCACAAAATAAGAGAAGATTGGCGTTGAATGAGAGAGAGGGCGTGGGGAAGGCTTATGTGGTGCAAGGTGGAATCCTAGTCTTACTAGGATTCTATCTTATGACTTGTTTTAATTTGGTTTCTCAAACTAAAATTAGATAAACCTAATTAAAATAGGTCTTAACCTAATTAAGAACCTAATTTAATTAGATTAAATTAGATTTAAATCTGATTTAATTTTCTAATCAAATTAGAAATTAGATTGACCCAAGTCCTAGTTGAACTAGGACTAGTTTTTTCTTGCACTTGGCTTATCCAATAAACCAATTGGACTTGATCCAATCAAGCTCAAACTAAATCTAATTAAATCATATTTAATTAGACTTAATCTCAATCCATTGGCTTAATCAAATTAAGCCAATTAGCAATCGAATTGCTAATCGATCCTCCTGCAACACTTGCACTGGGTTAAATGTCAATCGTATTGATCATTTAACCCTAGAACGATTCTTAATCGTTGATCAACCATCTGATCAGATCATGAACTCTAATGTGTGTGACCTCATAGGTCTGAACCTAAGTCAGTAGCACAGGAATAAATTTTTGTACCAATTGAAGTGACCATCTAGCAATGGTACCCGATGATCGGATAGGTCGAATGTGTAGAACAACATCCTTAGAACCCATGCGGATATAGTTTTTATATAATTCATTCTCTTGACCAAAATGATCATAGGACACCCCAGAGTTCAACTATCAACTCTGATCAGGTTGTCCACATTGTATTTCAAAATATCAAATCCATCTGATGGATTATCCTGGCCAAGGATTTGTTAAATTGAAATACAGTGACTCATTCTTCTCCAACTCTTGGAGTGGTCAATCCCATCTCGATCACACTTTGACTTCACAAGTACTTGATTGTGCCCAAAAGCCTTCCACTCCTGAATTAGAAATTTAGTTAGTCCAGTACCAAAGCACAGTGAGTTGCTTGCAAGTCACTGAGGCGATCTCAAGTCTAAGGGACACTTATACCTATATCCCATCAGAGACATTCTCGACAGCAGAATACTCTGAAGTTGGTCACGTTCAATGATGATGTACTACTACATCTCACCTGTATGCCATACCAGTGTCTCCACACTCTTTGGTTAAGAGGACAACCAACCCATATGGCCTACAGCGACCTATGCTCAATAGAAGCTGTCGTCCTTATTAACAACCTATCATTTGGTCGTGAACTATTTTAAGGACTAATCGATAAATCCTCTCTTTATCGAATCTAAATAGTCCTAAGGACTTCATCATAACAACAGAGTTCATTAGAAGATGAAAGCTTATGATGAAAATATCAAATATATTTTATTTATTAACAAATCAATTACAATACTTGGTTGCTCAACCGTCAACAGCTTGACGATTGGCTTTCTGGGACACATTTTCCAACAATGTATCCTTAAGTACTTGAGAAGGACTAAGAATATGTTTCTAGTCTTTGAGAATGGAGAACTCTTGATACACGGATATACAGACTCAGACTTTATGTCTGATATAGATGATCGAAAGTCGACATCTGAGAGTCTGTTCATTTGCAATGGTGGTGCAGTTAGCTGGAAGAGTTTCAAGCAAACGGTGATTGCAGATTTTACCATGGAGGCAGAGTATATTGCCACATCAAAAGCTATGAAAGAGGCATTCTGGTACAAAAAATTTGCCGTAGAGCTTGGAGTGATGTCATCGGATGCCATCTCTCTTTACAGCGACAATAATGGTGCCATAGCCCTAGCTAAGGAGCCAAGGTCTCACCAGAAGTCCAAGCACATCGAGCGGTGATTCCATCTGATCCGTGATTACCTCAAAAAGGGTTATGTCGAGGTCAAAAGAGTCGACTCCACAGACAATGTGGCAGACCCACTGACTAAGCCATTGGGCCAACAGAAGATCGAAGCCCACCTTGAGAAGATGGGACTTAGATATGTAGCCAATTGGTATTAGGTCAAGTGGAAGTTTGTTAGATGTGTGCCCTAGATGCCAGATCGGCTGACACATTCCTGTACAAATCTAAGGGCAAAATTATAATTTTGACTATAAATGAATAAAAGGGTTATTCTTCTATCACATTATGTACATTGTGTCTGTGATACATCCTTTGAGTTAGTGGAAATGTTAATTCATATTTTCAAGAGTTGAAAATTTAAGGCATGAATTTACATAACTAACTCATAAATTGCTCCTGACCATAGGATCATCACGAGGATGGTGATCGATCCGAAAGGTTGGTGTACGATCGCTTTCTTAGGGTAGATGAATCTTGAGTCTACGGTGTGGAGACACCAGAGTGAGAGTACAGGTATTCATTGAGAACGAGAGTACTGAGCGTGACCACCTCGAGCAGTCATAAGGAAATCTACCTTCTCGTCGATGACTAGCTCGATGCTGCAGTTGCGTGTCTAGTTCTTTGACCTGAGGTACATCATCGGTTCACCTTGAGTGTGTTATAGTTTGACTATACTATAACTCGATCTCCCAGCCATCCGGAACCCTGAGGTGTATGTTGGCTGTAGCATATTCATTGTAGGAACCAGATCGTATCAAGATGGGATCTATCAACCTCGGTAGATGAGAGGAGTAGTCCTATGGTGATCGAAAGATTGAGTCCTTAAGCCCATGGCCATGGCAGAGTGAAATAATGGAAAAGAGTTTTCCATTGGGGTTTCACATCGGACTCGGATCGATCGATTGATTCATATGACTGATGTTGGGTTTGACGAGTTCACCTTAACCCTAATTCAGTCAGAACTCATGATAGAGGAACTCAATCACACAGGTAGCTGCACTGAGAGGTTCATCTTCAGTTATGATGGGTTGCCACCATATACTGCTAGGTGTCACTGGTAGATTTTGGGAGCAATTAGAATGATTTTGATGATCGATCATTCTAATTGTCTGAATCAGAAGAGTTCTGATCCATCGAAAGGAGTTTCGATGATGTCGATGATGAGATCATGACATGTCTCATTACCATACAGAATTGAACCTAATTGGGTCACACAAACAAGGGTTAGGGTCTGGATGTCATCAATTGGCTAGCCCAATTGATTTGGATAAGATCCAATTAGGTTCAAAGAAATCGTGCTAGCATTCGATTGAGCCTAACTTTCTCCTCGTGTAATTTTTTCTGTCTCTACTGAGCCAAATGTGATCTGACTCATCCAGAGAACCTTGAGAAGGTTTCTCTCAGTTTAAATGAAGCTTGTCCAACTCAGAAAAGGCTTGTCTTAATTTATAAGATGAATTTAAGACAACACCTGCTAATTTCTAGCACCTGCCAATTTCATTTTAGGACATCTGTCAAAAGTTGACATATGGGTCTTAAACTGAAGAAGACTTATTGGAGGATTTTTGTGGAGTGTCCACATGCCTAAACCTAATCAAATTGGGTGCCATAATCAGATTATGGCATGAGCCCAATTGGATTTAAGTAGGCACCCCAAATGGATAAGAACCAAAGAGTCCTAATAAACTTGGACTCTTTGGCGCCACCTTATTTGAGCCTATCCATTGTTGGTGCCAACATAGGAGAGAGTATGAGGATTCTTATCTGATGTGATCAGATAACATCACTCCACCAGTCAGAATTTTTTCAAAATTTATTAGAATTTTTTGATTGGTCGAATGATGTGGCACTGCGCAGCATACAGGGTCTATATAAACCCTGCTGCACCTAGGGTTTCGGGGCAGAAATTGTTTTGTGAAAAAAACCTATTGACTACTGCCCCCTCCCCTCTTCTCCACATCCTCCCTTCTATCCTTTCTCCCCTCTTCACGTCCAAGAAGTTGGACATTCATCTGGCATAGGTGCAAGGCGTGGTGATGCCTGGAACAGAAGGCTGCAGGACTTCTTCGACAGGCTGCTGCTCCAACTTCAGGAAGACTTTTGAAGATCTTACTAATCAAATTTAGATTTGATTTTTGGAGCATAGAATTGCGAGGAGAAGGTGTTCTAGATTCTACCTGAGTGGATATTGGTAGAGGCCAGGCGCTTGCGTGGCTACATCAGAACCTCAGGCAGTGCTACGATCATCTACAGGGTAATTAGATTACCCTTGAGGTATGTCTATGTTTCTCATACTTTTAGATTTAATTTTGAAATTAAAATATTAGATAATAAAATTAGATCTAATAGATATTAGATCTAAAATAGCATAGGATAAAATTTAAAATTTATTCTGCCCCAGATTTGATGAAATCTGAAAGATCCTACACAGGAAAAAGGCGATTTTTCCTTCATACTATTGCAGAACTACTAGCCCATTTGTACATATAGGATTCTGCTTTATTCTCAACAAAGCTATATGTTCAAAATATATGTTCCAACTTCGAGAAGCTTTATTCAATCTGAATGGACTTGAGAATTGCCACAAGAAAACCATCTCATCATAGTCAACACTATAACTTTCATAAAATCCTTTGACAATCAGACAGAATTAATAGGTCTCCACCTTTTCGTCTGCATCTCTATCTATCTAAAATTCACTCACACCCTATGAATCTTATCCCTTTCGGTGAGTCAACAAATATCCATACATCGTCGATCTTCATAGATTTCATTTCAGATTTAATGGCTCCAAGCCACTTCTCAAGGTTAGATCCATGTATTGCATCCATATGGAAGATCAAATCTCCATCCCGAACTTAGAAATCAAAGTATCATTCAGCTGATACGGTACTTAACCGTATCTACTCAAGGATGCCATTACATCGAGCTCCAGATTTGATCTAATCAACTTGGATTTTGTTGGTTTGTGTCAGAGTTGGTTTCTCTACCTATCAAGCTTCACTAAGCTTGATCTTAACGGCATTAGTTTCTTCACCAAGAAACTTTTTCTTCAAAAAGAATGCCTTAAGATTCATGAATATCTCATATCCATCAGGAAGGTAGAAGAGATATCTTTAATATAATATTTATCAGACCAAGATCCAAGCTAGTTGGTTTGTGAACATTTCACATAAGCTCTGTTATGATCCAGGTGGTGTGCCCAAGGCCCAGGGGATCAAGGCTAAGGACAAGGTCCATCATTCATGAGGGCTTCATGGAGGCTCTAGGGCTAGTTGGGCCCTAGGTTGAAAGGCAGTGGGCCTTCGGGGTTCTTGAGGTCTAGGTTATGTGGGCCTCAAGGGACCAACTCTTTATGGGCCAGGTCTGAGCCTAGGATAGGTGAGATTAGGTCTAGTCATGGGTGTACATGGGCTTGGATTAACCTAATCTCCCATAGAGTTGGTCAAGAGAGTTTTGGGTTTGGATCACTTGACCCGGTGTTTATATATACATGTACTTGTATAGGTTTGAAAAAGCCAAGAAAATAGACAACTCTTTCTCCCAAGTCTCTCTCTCTCTTCTCCCTCTCTCTCCAGCAATCTTCCATGCACCAGGAGCAAGAAACCCTAGGGTTTCTTGCCGCCAGTCCATAAAAGGAAAGAAAGGAAGGGAGGCGCTAGCCCCTTCCCCCTTGCAGCCGCCTACCAGATCTGCTCTCCCCCTCTTGTAGGTGCCCAAACACCAGGTCCAGGACCTAAAATCTCTTGAGAAGAGGTTGGTACAAGTCCATCTTAGATCTGGAGTTGATCTGAGGTCGTTTGAGGCACGGGTGAGATCTCCATCAACAGATCTACAAAAAAGCTGACGAAGAAGATAGCAACCAGGCTAATTTCGTCAAGGGCCTTGGATCATATCCAGAAGTCTCCAGATCTATTCATTGTTGGTTTCGCTGCACCAAAGGTCCGTGGGAGGAGCCGGGATCGTGCTCCAATAGTTGGTATCAGAGCCACAGTGGTGAGGAAGCGGTTCCAAGTGTGAGAAGTTGAAGATCCCAAGTGCTAAAAATTTTCAGCAAGGTACCATCAAGGTATATTCTACACTTCTTGATTTTATATTGCTTGTTTGGCTTGGATCCAGTCATGGGCAGCAATATGAAGGTCGAGTTCGAGAAGTTTGATGGCAAGGAGAATTTTTTCATGTGGAAAATCTGGGTGGAGGATCTTCTGGTGCAAGCAGATCTGGATCAGGCTTTGGATGAGAAGCCTGAGTGAATGACAGATAGACAATGGGCTTCATTGGAGAAGAAAGCATGCTCGATGATCAGAGGATGTTTGGCAGATGCGGCATTGTATTCGGTGCTGGAAGAAAAAACCCCGAAGGGCTTTTGGTCAAAGTTGCACACCATGTACATGGGGAAGAATATGTGCAACAAGCTGATGCTGAAGAAGAGGTTGTACAGTCTTCAGATGCAGGAGGGATCTGATGTGATTGGCCACATTCAGAGGTTTGACCAATTGTGCACGGAGTTGGTGAATATCGGGGTGAAGTTGGATGAGGAGGACAAGTCTCTATTGCTTTTATGTTCGCTGTCCGGATCATATGATTCTTTGGTGACTACACTGCTCTACGGCAAGGAGACTCTGGAGTATGAGGACATGGTCTCGGTGCTGAGGTCGAATGAGCAGAGGAAAAAGTTGACCAGAGATCGGGCTCCCCAGGAGGGTTTGGCAGTAGGGGAGAGGATAGGTAGAGGCAGAGGCAGAAGCAAGTCCAGGGGGCGGTCCAAGTCCAGGAAGGGAAAGAAAGAGGTGAAATACTTTAAGTGCAACGAGTTCGGGTACTTCAAGCGAGAATGTCCACTATGGAAGAGCAAGGAGGGAGAAAGAAGTGGCTCAGAATCAGTGAGTGCAGTTGCTGGGCAGCAGGTGGAGGATGATCTACTTGTGGTATCAGATGGTCACAGGCATTACACAGAGGAGTGGACACTAAACTCTGCGTGCTCACATCACTACACACCACATAGGTCTTGGTTTGCTACATACACCAAGACAGATGAGGGATCAGTGACTCTAGGCGACAATCATCCTTGCAAGGTGGCTGGGATAGGGACAGTCAGGGTGAGGATGTTTGATGGGATTGTGAAGATATTGACAAATGTAAAGCACATCCCAGAGCTGGAAAAGAATCTGGTGTCACTAGGCTACTTGGAGTGCAGTGGATACAGCTTCAGCAGTAGGGCTAGAAGCGGAGTACTGAACATCTCCAATAGAGCAATGGTGGTGATGAGAGGCAGGAGGTTGGATAATAACCTCTATCGCATGGAGGGATCCGTGGTGACCGGAGAGTCTGATGCAGCAACTACAGCACAGGACCAGTAGGGGGCTTACAGGATGTGGCACTACCGCCTAGGCCACATGGGTGACAGAGGGCTGAGGGAGTTGAGCAGGAGAGGACTCATCTCTGATCTGGAGGATGGTGCTACAGGGGAGATCTGTGAGCCTTGCCAGATGGAAAAGCAGAGAAGAGTTCAGTTCAACATTAGTACAGCCCGCAGTGCAGCCTCTCTGGAGTTAGTACACACGGATGTGTGGGGACCAGCCCCAATTTCAGCTAGGAATGGGGCCAGATACTTCATGACCCTGATTGATGATTTCTCAAGGAAGCTCTGGATTTACTTCATGAGAGAGAAGTCAGAGGTCTTCACCAAGTTCAAGATCTGGAGAGCTGAGGTGGAGAAGGAGCAGGGGAAGAGCGTGAAGTGTCTGAGATCAGACAATGGTGGGGAGTACACCAGCAGAGAGTTCCAGGATTACTATGAGGAGTGTGGGATCAGGAGACACTTCTCAGTTAAGGGGACTCCACAGCAGAATGGGGTGGCCGAGAGGATGAACAGAATACTTTTGGAAAAGGCACGATGCATGAGGCTGTAGGCAGGGCTTCCAAAGGAGTTCTGGGTTGACACAGTTGACGCAGCGGGTTACTTGGTCAATCGGTCACCTCACACCAGGTTGGATGGCAGGCTTCCAGAGGAGGTGTGGTCTGGGAGGACAGTTGGGCTGGGCCATCTACGGGTATTTGGGTGCACGGCCTATGTGCACATTGAAGCTGGTGAGCGGAGCAAGCTAGATGCCAGATCACGCAAGACGGTGTTTCTAGGCTATCCGCGAGGAGTCAAGGGATATAGGCTGTGGGATCCCTTGGAAAAGAAGGTCATCATTAGTCAGGATGTGACTTTTGATGAGGAGTCAGTCCTACGGAGGCGAGCAGGCATGGAGGAGCAGCAGGAGCAGGAGGAGGTCCAGCAGGATGCTGCTGGACAGCTTACCTCTTTGATTTTGCCTCTTGCAGGTACTACGGGAGGACATGACATTCAGGTGGAGAACCTACCTAAGGTGTCTCCACAGGTGGAGAGGACTCAGACAGATGATCGAGGTGGAGAGGTCCAGCAGGAGCGAGCTGGATCGAGGACAGATATCGGTGTTGCCCTACACAAGCCCAAGAGGACCATCAGGCAACCGGACCGATATGGCTTCGAGGAGATGCTGTCATATGCCCTGGTAACAGCAAATGGAGACCCATATACATATCAGGAGGCTATTGAGAGCCAGGACAGAGAGCGGTGGGTCCAGACGATGCCCGAGGAGATGCAGTCTCTCCACCAGAACCAGACATGGCGATTGGTGCAGTTGCCACAGGGGAAGAGGCCCATTGGCTGCAAATGGGTCTACAGTCGCAAGGACAGAGTGGAGCTGGTTGAGGCCTTGGGACACCAAGGTGGAGATTGTTATGATCCAGGTGGTGTGCCCAAGGCCCAAGGGATCAAGGCTAAGGCCAAGGTCCATCATTCATGAGGGCTTCATGGAGGCTCTAGGGCTAGTTGGGCCCTAGGTTGGAAGGCTGTGGGCCTTTTGGGTTCTTGAGGTCTAGGTTATGTGGGCCTCAAGGGACCAACTCTTTATGAGCCAGGTCTGAGCCCAGGATAGGTGAGATTAGGTCGAGTCATGCGTGTACATGGGCTTGGGTTAACCTAATCTTCCATAGAGTTGGTCAAGGGAGTTTTGGGTTTGGGTCACTTGACCCGATGTTTATATATACATGTACTTGTATAGGTTTGAAAAAGCCAAAAAAATAGACAACTCTTTCTCCCAAGTCTCTCTCTCTCTTCTCCCTCTCTCTCCAGCAATCTTCCATGCACCAGGAGCAAGAAACCCTAGGGTTTCTTGTCGCCAGTCCATAAAAGGAAAGAAAGGAAGGGAGGCGCTAGCCCCTTCCCCCTTGCAGCCGCCTACTAGATCTGCTCTCCCCCTCTTGCAGGCACCCAAACACCAGGTCTAGGATCTGGAATCTCGTGAGAAGAGGTTGGTATAAGTCCCTCTCAGATCTGGAGTTGATCTGAGGTCGTTTGAGGTGCTGGTGAGATCTCTATCAACAGATATACAAAAAGGCTACAGCAGGACAGATCTACGAGGTCTGTCTCCATCTATCTTCTTTTCCATCTAGAACATCCCGATTTGAGATCTACAAATTGAAGGACCTCGGTCCAGGTCTGATCTGGTTGGGTACCAGATCTTGGATTTTTTAGAGGTAGTTTCAGAGGCATTCTTCATCTGGAATGAAAGGCTGACGAAGAAGACAGCAACCAGGCTGATTTCGTCAAGGGCCTTGGATCATGTCCAGAAGTCTCCAGATCTATTCGTTGCTGGTTCTGCTGCACCAAAGGTCCGTAGAAGGAGCCGGGATCATGCTCCAACAAGCTCGACACCCCAAATGTTAAAGTAAGAGTATTGAATTATCCAAGTCCACGTCCCATATGGAGTTTTGGTAATCGATTTGCTTGGAATGTTCTCGAGCACATATCAAGTAGTCTCTAAAACATAACCTCAGGTAAATTAGCAAACCCCACAGCTCAAGGATGCCATTACATCGAGCTCCATATTTGATTTAATCAACTCCGATTTTGTTGATTTGTGTTAGAGTTGGTTTCTTTTCCTATCAAGCTTCACTAAGCTTGGTCTTAACAGCATCAGTTTCTTCACCAAGAAATTTTTTTTCAAAAAGAATGCCTTAAGTTTCATGAACATTTCATGTCCATCAGGAAGGTAGAAGAGATGTCTTTAATATAATATTTATCAGATTAAGATCCAAGCTAGTCGATTTGTAAATATTTTACATAAGCTCGACACCCCAAACATTAAAGTAAGAGAGTATCAAATTATCCAAGTCCATTTCCCATATGGAGTTTTTGTAACTGATTTACTTGGAATGTTCTCGAGCACTTATCAAGTAGTCTCTAAAACATAACCTCAAGTAAACCAGCAAACCCCACAGTAGATCGAACCATATCTAACAAGGTTCGATTTCTTCTTTCAGACATCTTTTTTAAACAGTTGATGTCCCAGGAGAGATTCATTAAGAGAGAATCTAATTTTCTCCAAGACATGTCAAAACTTACTATAAAGATATTCACTTCATCAGTCAAACCGATGAATTCTAATATTCTTTGTAATTTATTTTTCTATCTCATTACGGAATCATTTGAATACTTCAATCGATTCGAATTTGTGCTTCATAAGCAAGATGCACCCATGTCAAGATAGGTCATCATAAATTTTAATAAAGTAGTAAGTCCTCTTTTGGCACTAATATTCATGAGTGTAAATACATCAATATGTACCAAACTCAAAATATTGCTGACTCATTCACCCTTTTCAATAAAAGGTGACTAAGCCAATTATGTCAAAGGTAGACTTCAGTGACATTATCTAATCTAGGGTGCTAGTTAGAAATGTACTTTACACTAACAGGCTATGGTACTGAGTTTATGTTATTTTCAATTATCCACTTATTATTGTAGTATCATTCACAATGATATTACAACAATCATACTTATTGACACCATCAATAAGATTGAACAATAGTGACAATCACTTAAAATAACATCTTCAGGATTGAGAACAAGCTCGATGATTCCTAATATTAAGACTGGAACAGACTTTCATGTCTTGCATTCAGGAGTCTCTTACCGTTTTTAAATCTTCTACTATCCTGAAGTCTTTTGTAGCTATTTGCAAACATGACTTATACTGTCGGAATCCTATACCCTGATAGTAGGATTACCGATAGAGAAACTTCAAGGAGTTATCATATAACTATCTTGACCCACAATCATTTTCTAATTTTTCTTTTAAGCTTGTTGGGTTAGCCTGAGATTTCTTGATCAATTTGCTCAAAAACTATACTCAACTTCTGATACTGGCTATCAAAGTTAAATCTGATAATATTTTCACTATCTAACAGTAAAGAGAACAATAATTTTCTAGCCATTTTTTAAAAGAGAACAATTGACCTATTAGTATATGAACTATTTTAATCCTAAAGATTTGGACTTCAGTCTAAAGATTCTTTCACTATTTTATATGAATTGGTAGCCTCTACTTTCAATTTGAAAAATTATCTTAATTTTTTAATGGGTACTGAAATCTACACAAACTGTATATAAGTCCGAGGATGGCTCGATCAACCCATATACATCCATAGGTAGATTCTCAACTAATTATTTCTCTAAATAATTTTTAGTATTTAATTTCATCCCAGATTTTATTTCAGTAGGCGATGGGCCCCCACCAAAAGTTTCGGTTAAGTCCAACCATTAACATGAACCTACTCAGTGATTCTAGCCAAAAAATGATCAGACCCGAGGATGGCTTGGTCAACCTAACTACTATCAGATAGTTTAACAGAGTCATCATATGATGAATGATAATTCTATCATTCAGAGAGAACACCAGACAGATGGCGCCTACAATGTTAATCTGAAATAATGGATCCATTATCATTCACCTTAATGGGAGGCTATGATCTAGTTATCCCCATAACTAGCTCATTTTATGGACCTAATAATTTAGAGGATTTGATTAAATCTTTTAAAAGATATCAGTCGATCCACAAGTCATAAATCCTTCCACTGACTTCATCAAGTCATGTAAAGAACTAGAGACTAGCTGGTCCAACCGACATATCGTAAATCCTCCCACTGACTTCTCAAGTCATGAGAAGGACTAGAGACAAATTGGTCCAACCGACAAGTCGATCCAGGGTACCTAAATCAATCATACTGATTAACCTTAACAATATGGATCAACTCAAGTCACCTAGCGATCTTATCAGCCTAATGACTCAGGCTCAACCTTTGAGCCACAATCAAGGTCCATTTGGTTTAATCAAAGAAATGGACTTGATCAATTACAACTATTATTTTGGGTTTGAAGTACTCTTGATCTAATCTAAATCAACTATTGGTTAGATTGGATCAACTACTCTTTTTAGTCCATTAAGTCTTTGATTCTAACCTTAGGTCTAACCCAATTAAAAGGACCTGAATTGAGCTATCCCATGCCCTATATTTTAGGCAATATCATTAGATCTTTAATCACAATTCTAGATCTAAAATATATTTCTTAATTCTTAACTAAATATTGCATTAACATGGGTTAAGGTTATTAATTGAAACTATTTTAATTTTTATAAAATAATTTTACATCAATTTTATGTAAAATTTTTTATTCTGAAAACTAGATTGGCTCACCCCTGAACTGAGTTGGCTCACTTCAGTGGGTCGACTAAGTCTGATACTTGATTGACTAACTGATTATGAATAGTAACCATTACTATTTGGTTTGAGATAACTAGGTCGGGTCAGTCAACACTGAATCAATAAAAATAGGGGACTGGGTTGACTCAATTCAAAACTAGTCGACTCAGTTGGTATGCCAACAAGTATCATATAGTTTCAAATCTAAAAATTCTCACATAAACTGAAATAAAATCAATCATAACAAACTTTAGATCATATCTAAATATTTCATTATTTCAAATTTTAATTTTATGATTAAAATAATTTTAATCATATAGATTAGATATTTTACTTTTCATACATCATACTTTGTATCACATAAAATAAATCTTAAGATTTCAACATCTAGGATTTTGCAGAAAAGTAATTTTTTTTTTTTGCCTTCTTCTTCATAGGACCTCACAGTGGCACCCCTACATGCCATGAAGAGCACCTCATTGAATGGAAAAAGAGAGTCATGTAACCCTACTTGCTCCTATGACCGAACGGCCTGGTGATTATCTAATCTAAGTACTTTGCTAGTCAAAACATCTAATCTAATTCACATATCATATATGCAAAAATTTAGATCAAATCTAAATTATATTAGATCTAATTTTATATTAAATTATATCTAAAATCAGATCATAATATATCTCATATATTGCTAAATTTAGATTTCAACTCTACATGCATATATGTTTATGTCATAATGAACCTTCGCTCTGATACCATTTTGCAGGGAAGCGTGGTGGATTTGGTGCATGCATTTTTAAAAATTTACAGTGAAACATACATATATTAAATAATTTAATCTATAATATATGCATAGATCAAATCAAAAATCACCATATAGGATCTATGATATGAACTAATATGCATATATCCAAAACTGAAATCTAAAATTCAGCAAGTATAGATCATATCTATATATATTAGATTATATCTAATTTATATTTAGATCATATCTAAATATTAATTGAGATTAAAATCTCATACTTGAGTGTAGGTAGTAGATCACCGCATCTGAAATCCGTGGTACTTGTTCTTCATGATGCTTGGCAACCGTACACATGTCTAGCCTCTACGGGTATTCACACGAAGTCCTTATGCTGATTGATCTCATCGGGAGTGCTAGCTCACGAAGACATCATGCTTTGGTTGATCTAAGAGAAATCATAAAGATGAAGAATAAGAAAATTCTCTCCTTTTTCTTTCTGAATCTATGCATCAGATCTCTACAATAGAGATCAAGAGAACAATCATTTCTTCTCAATTTTTTCACGCATAAGAGAGAACCTTTCTCTCTTCCTTTCATGCCTTAAAAAAAATTTCTCTAATTTTTTATGATAAAAATTAGATCTAATCTAATTTCTTATACTAAAAACTATATAAAATTTTAAGCTCTAAAAAAATCCAATAGAGGGATCCAAGAGAAGAACCATTCTTCTCTCTTCTTCTCCCTTTTTCTTCCTTGATCTAGAACTCTAGGAAGCCCCTTACACCCAACCAAATTTTTTTAATATTTCTCTTCTAAATTCTCATATTAAAAATTAGATCTAATCTAATTTTTATTCTAAAAAAATAAAAAAAAATCTAGAAGAACTCCTTATTTTTCAAGATTGCGTACAAGAAAGAAGACCCTTCTTCCTTGATCTAGAACTCTAGGAAGCCCCAAATATCCAACTAATTTTTTTTAATATTTATTATCTAAATATTTATATTAAAAATTAAATCTAATCTAATTTTTATCTTAAAAGAATAAAAAAAAAATTAAAAGAAGAATTTTTTCTTCTTCAAGGCTGCGCACAAGAAAGAAGATCCATCTTCTTCCTTCTCTTTCTCTCTTTGGGAAGAACTTTTCTTCTCTAATTTTTGGTTATAAAATCAACAGAGGAGCCTCTCTTTGATGCCTAAGAATCAAAAATAAAGCTTCTAAAAAATCTCCTCCAAAGAGACATGGAGAAGGGGCTTTGCGTGTGGGTGTTGGGCGTCCAACTCTTAGACACCCCCTTCTTATTTTTGGGCGACATGGAGAAGGGAGGGATGCCTCCTTTTTCTTTCATGCAAGGGAAGAGAAGAGAGAGGGTGTGACTTTCTTGGGTGTGAGATCCTTTTTCTCATGGTGAAGAGATGTGGCATGGAGAATAAATATCACATGGGGTGGTTTTAAGTTGGTTAAGTCCAATTCCAAATATGACTCAAGATCTTGTTCCAACTCTAGCTAACCCTTGAATCCAATCCTAACCAATTTAAAAATTAATTATAATAAACTAACTAATTGGGTCCTAGTCTAATTATGAAATCAATTAGATCCCAATCCAATTGGGAATTAATTAGATTAAAACTCCATTGATCCAGGGATTGTTTCTTGATGGATATCAGAAAAGTTTTTGATAATAGAGCTTGATCCAATCAAGCCTATTATCCAATAAGATTTGATCCAATCTAAGTCTATATAAAACTAATTGAATCATATTCAATTTAAAATTTAATTTACATCTTTCAGATCAATTGGAACAAGCCCTATTATCTAATATGGATGTATCCAATCAATCCAAAGTCAATCTAATTGAATCCAATTCAATTAGATCTAATCCAATCCCCATTGCTCAATCAAATTAAGCCAATTAATAATCATATTATTAATTAATTATTTTTTTAATTTATCAACTATTAGTAAATAATTTATTGCAACCTTTGCATAGGATTAATTATCAATCAAACAGATAATTAAATCCTTAAACAATTTATAATCATCGCTCAGTGATTTGATCAGACAGATACTTCTATGTGTGTGACCCCATAGGTTCAAACCTAAGTCGATAGCATAAGAATAATTTTTGTACTAATCGATGTTGCCATCTAACAAAAATTTTTGATATCCGGATGGCCGAATGTATGCCCAGCAACACTCTAGAACCCATGTGGATATAGTTACCGTATAATTCATCCCTTTGATACTTGATGCTCAAGGATGACTAAGGGTTAAATTGTCAACCCAAGAAGAGTGGTCCACATTGTGTCTCAATCTTAAAAATCCTATAACTCCTCATTAGGATTACTTTGGCCAAAGTTCTGCAAAATTAAAATACAGTGATGCATCATCTTCAATTTTATTTAGAGTGGTCAGTCCCATCTTGACTCACACTCAGACTTCACAAATACTTGACTGTACCCAAAAATCTTCCATCACTGAATTAGAAATTCAGATAGTCTGGTATCAAAGCATAGTGAGTTGCTTACAAGTCATCAAGACAGTCTTAGGTCAAAGGGATATATATACCCATATCCCATCAGAGTAATCTTTAACAGTAGAGTGCTCCAAAAGTGATCACACTCAGTGAAATATACTCCTATAAATCACTCATATGCCATACCCGTGTCACCACACGTCGTGGTTAAGAGGATAACTAACCAATATAGCATACAACAACCTATACTCGATATGATTATCGTTCTTGTAACAATTGTATCATTTGCTCATGAGCAGAATTTAAGAACTACATGATAAATCCTCCTTCATTATTTTGAAAGTAGCTCTAAGGACTTTACCATAATATATGAGTTCTATTTAGGAAGATGTATTCTTTATTATGAATCTGTCAGATAATATTTATCATTTTATAATTTATATACTTATATGAAGCACAATCATCTACAACCTAGATGATTGGCTTTAGGACACATTTTCTAACAAGTACCACCATCCCTTCCTATAGAGGTACCTTTTCAAGGTGAACATCACTCTAAAGATCAGGATTCAGAGTGATCTCAAGGAGATTGCAAAGAATAAGGAAGGTAACAATCACCCGAGTTGAGTTTGGGGTGATTTGAGTATGAAGGATCCTATAGAAGTCTAAGATGTTGCTGAAGGAGGGATGAAGTGGAAGATGGAGGCCAACCCAGAGGGACTCCTCATGTATGGTGACTCACCCATTCAGAGCCCTAATGACCTAATCTTCCCAACCTGGAACCTCCAATCAAAAAGAAGAAGGGATCGAGTATTGAGTTTGAAATCTTCTTAGGTCAAACTTAGTGATCCTAGAATCCTTATTGCCTGGACCCCAGAATCTTTGTACCCATGAATGGGACTACCTGAGCCCTGGGGGTTAGGAGATTGGCACCTAAATGAGGAGCTAGCCTCGATAGTAGTTTGGGGATTCCCCTCAGACCCAATCTGGAAAGGAGGTGACCTAGGATTTTGGCCACCTAGATGACTATCGCCCCTGGCCTCACTATCATCAGAGGCTATGAAAGAAAAAAGAAGGAAACCTATGGATGAAATAGGATGGCTGAAAGAAAAATTGAGCAAAAAAATAAACAACAAAAAGTAAAAAAAGAAAATAAGGTTAACCAACTGGAAAAGGAGCTTCAAAGGCTTAAAATATTTTCAGAGCTGACAGATATGGTGGCGCAGGTGGTGGGTGTACTCTTCTGTCGGTCGCAGTGGGAAAGCAGAGCAATAGATATTCGATCGAAAAATAGAGGAAAGAAGAAGAAGAGAGGGCCTATTTATACTACCCATTAATAGCCTAGATCAAAGCACTACAGTATCAAATCCTACCACATTGCAAGTATCAGGGATGCTGGATCATCCAACCCTTCACTGCACAGCCTCTTGATCATGCCACATAGCCCAATATGTGAGGGCAGCTTGGATCCTATCGATGGTCGACATGTAGCAAACCATGACAAGCCCATAAACAACCATTAGGTCTGTTAGGAATTGTGTCCCAAAGCCAATCATCGGCCTGTTGATGATTAAGCTTATTATTATAATTATATATGAATTATTAAATTAATAAATATTATTTAGTTTTTTCATCACTGTGTATATCTGAAGTGAATTTCAGTGCAGGGAGAAAATAATAATTTTAAAACTTTTTCAAAATTATAATTTTATAGTAAAAATTATTAATTAATCTAATTAATTAACATGTATTAACCCTACACAAGAATCTAAATATGATATATATAGCATGCATTTAAATTTAAAATTTAAACTTCTACAGTAAATATTTTACTGTTATGTGTTCAGAACACATTATCTTCATGCAGGTAGTCGATCACCGCAATCTAATTACTGTCGAGAAAGTTTGATCATCGCAATATAGCCACACAGTATATCTGACCTCTGTGGATCATCCACATGAAGCTCCCGATCTGATCGACTCCTCATGAATGCTAGTTCGTTGCAGAACTCTTTCGACGGCTGATGCTGATCGAACTCCTTCGATCGGTGTCTGCCGACTCTTTGAATACTTTAGATCATCAACAGAGATACTTGAGAGGTTGATGAAGCTCTCTCTGAAATCTGGTGGGCTCACGACACTCGTAGCTTACTTTCTCACTTTCCGAACCCTAGGCAGAAACCCTAGGGTACTCACAGAAAACCCTGCACCCACTTTCTTTCTTTTCTTTTCTCTCGAAAATTTTTTGAACTTTGATCTCATGCAAAAGGCCTTCTCACGCCACTCTTTCTTTCTCAGATAAGATGTTGTGCATGCCCCATCTTCTTTTTTCTTTTAAAACAGTGCAACCGTGTCTTTATCGCGTGAGAGGATAAAACAAGGTGGTTGCTCACTTGAATTCAAATCGAATTTGAATTCAAATGCCAACCAACCTATCCTTATCCACTCAAGGTGGGAGAAGAGAAGGGGCATGGGTTCTTTGTGCGTGGAGAGTCTACACAAGAAACTTTTTCTCATGTAGAGGAAGGGGCGCACAAGGGATAAGGTGGTGCATGGATTAGTTGCCCATTCAAATTCAAACTTTATTTGAATTTGAATTGCCAACCAACCATCTTTATCCACTCAGATGGCGCACACAGGTGGGGCGTGGGAAGGCTTCTGCATGGGAGAAACTTCATGAGAACTCATGTCTCGTGGATTCAAATAGGCACAGGTGAGGTGAGGTGGCGCAGGGAGATAAGTCAAGGTGGTTTCAAACCTAATTGAACCAACCTTATCAAAATAGGTTAGGCACAATTAGACTAAGTTAAACCCAACACAATTAGGTTTAATTAGGCTCAATAAAATTCTAATCAAATCAGAAATTGACTAAGCCCAACCCTTGATCAGATCAGGGACCAAACCACCTTGGCGATTAAGTCAACTCTTAACCTAATCGGGTCAAACCCAACTGAATCCAATTTAATTGGACTTGATCCAAAAATAATTACTCAATCAAATTGAGTTAATTAGTGATCAAATTACTAATTAAACCTCTCATAAATACTGAGTCCAAATTCGATGGGCAATCGGTTATCAAAGTCCATTGATATGAAACCTTGATCGAAGAGTCCCAAACCAGTGGGACTCTTGACCCCGGTACCCAAAATATGTGGAACTCATGATCAAAGAATCTTGATTCTTGATCACAGAGTTTTAGACACGTAGGACTCAGAGTCCCCAAGCATTAGGACTCTTGGTCGAAGAGTCCCAGTCCAGTGGGACTCTTCACCAGCCATCAGATCAGATAGGAACCTCTAATGTGTGTGACCCCGTAGGTTCGAACCTAAGCTGATAGTACAAGAACCAATTTCTGTACTAATTAAAGTGATCATCTAGCAATGGTACCCGATGTCCGGATAGGTCGAATAGTCACAATCGTAACATTCAGAACCTACGCGAATATGGTTACTGTATAATTCATCCCTTTTGACCCCTGTGTATAGGATGACTCAGGGTTCAACTGTCAACCCTGATCAGATCATCCGAATCGTGCTCAACTCAAATAGTCCTATGACTCCTCACTAGGACTATCCTGGCCAAGGTTTCACTAAATTGAAACACGACTGTACACAGCTTTTGAACTGGAGTGGTCAATCCCATCTTGACACACACACTAACAAGTCAAGTACTTGACTACACCCAGCAGCCTTCCATCACTGAATTAAAAATTTAGATAGTCCAGTGCCTAAGTGCAGTGAGTTGCTTGCAAGTCACCGTAGCGGTCTCAGGTTGGAGGGACAGTTATACCCAAATCCCATCGGAGCAAATCTTGACAGTAGAAAAAGCTCCGGAGTCGGTCACGTTCAGTGCAGATGTACCCTTACATCTCATCTGTATGCCATACCAGTATCTCCACACTCTTTGGTTAAGAGGACAACCAACCCATATGGCACACAACGATTTATGCTTGATAAATATTGTTGTCCTTGGTAACAATGTATCATTTGGTCGTGAACAAGTTTAAGGACTAAACGACAAATCCTCCTTTGTCGAGTCTAAATAGTCCTAAGGACTTCACCACAACATAGGAGTTCATTAGAAGATGAAATAATTTGTGATGAAAAATATCAAAATAACTTTTATTTATTTATAATTCATATACTAATACAAGAAAGAGCACAACCGTCAACAGACTGACGATTGGCTTTGGGACATTATTCCCAACAATATCCCACTTGGCCTAAAGTCAATCGGTGCAGTATCTAATACCCATCTTCGACTTGAAGTCATCGAACTCCTTCACCGCAATGGCTTTAGTGAATGGGTCAGCCAGGTTCTCCTTTCCGTCGATCTTCTGAAGGTCGACGTCACCTCTATCCATGATTTCCCGAATGAGATGGTAGCGGCGCAGAATATGCTTCGTCTGCTGGTGTGCCTTCGGTTCCTTCGCCTGAGCAATGGCTCCAGAGCTGTTACAATAAAGCAGAACTGGACCAACAAGGGAGGGTGCTACTCCAAGCTCGATGATGAATTTTCTCAGCCACACCGCTTCTTTGGCAGCATCTGATGCAGCGACATACTCTGCCTCGCAAACTGAATCAGCCACAGTGTGCTGCTTGGAACTCTTCCAGCAGACAGCCCCACCATTAAGGGTAAAAATAAATCCTGACACACTCTTGCTGTCATCGTGATCAAACTGAAAATTGGAGTCTGTAAACCCTATAAGTCTTAAGTCTGATTCACCATAAACAAGCCACTAGTCTTTAGTATTTCTCAAATACTTCAGGATGGTTTTAACAACCTTCCAGTGATTCTCTCCTGGATCAGATTAGTATCTACTCACTACCCCTAGTGAGTATGCCACATCTGGTCGTGTACATATCATGGCGTACATGATAGATCCCACTGTCGAAGCATATGGAATTCTATCTATATGCTCTCTCTCTTGAGGTGTTGTCGAACAGCCCTTCTTCGAGAGAGAAATTCCATGGCCTATCAGTAAATAGCCTTTCTTGAAATTTTTCATGCTGAACCTCTTCAGCATAGTATCAATATATGTGGATTGGGATAAGCCAAGCAACCTTTTAGATCTATCCCTATAAATCTCCATCCCTAGGATGTAGGAAGCTTCTCCCAGATCCTTCATGAAGAACTATGACGACAGCCAAATCTTTATTCCTTGTAACGTAGGGACATCATTTTCGATTAAGAGAATGTCATCCACATACAATACAAGAAATACCACTACTGGACCATTAGCCCATTTATAAATGCAGGGCTCTTCTCCATTTTAACGAAGCCATACATTTTGATCGTCCCATCAAAACGTATGTTCCAACTCCGGGATGCCTGCTTAAGTCCATAAATGGACCTCTGTAGCCTACACACCTTAGACTCATCTGTGGATGTGAACCCTTCAGGTTGTATCATATACACCTCTTCGTCCAGCTCTTCATTTAGGAAAGCTATCTTCACATCCATCTGCCAGATTTCATAGTCCAGATGGACAGCTATCGCAAGCATAATCTGAATCGATTTGAGCATTGCCACAAGAAAAAACATCTCGTCATAGTCTATACCATAACGTTGACGATATCCCTTGGTAACTAGATGGGCTTTATAGGTCTCCACCTTTCTGTCTGCACCCCTCTTCCTCTTGAAGACCCACTTACACCCTATGGCTTTTACTCCTTCGGGTGGGTCAACCAATGTCCACACATCGTTGACCTTCATAGACTCCATTTCGGATTTCATGGCCTCTAGCCATTTCTCAGAGTCAGGTCTCTACATTGCATCCATGTAGGTGATCGGAACCTCATTATTTTCATCAAGTTCGACAGGATCGCCGTTCCGAATCAAGAAAATATAGTATCTATCCGGTTGACGTGGTACTCTACCAGACCACCTTAACAGTGCAGGAACAATGGGCTCCGGATCTGATCTAACCAAATCCGGTTTAGGTTCAGCAACTTGTGTTGATTTTTTCACCTACCGAACTTTCTCAAGTTCGACCTTAGAGGCAACAGTCCGAGGCAACAGTCCCGTCACCAAGGAACTCTTTTTCCAAAAAGATTGCCTTAAGGCTGACAAACACCCTTTGCTCATCAGCTAGGTAGAAATAATATCCTTTGGTCTCTTTTGGATACCCTATGAAATAACACTTGTCAAACCTAGGTCCAACCTTATCCGTAATTAAACGTTTAATATAAGCCAGACACCTCCAAATCCTAAGGTGCGAGAGTACTGGCTTACGTCCTATCCATATCTCATATGGCATTTTGGTTACAGACTTACTCGGAACCCTATTTAGAAGGTAACAAGCCGATTCGAGCACATATCCCCAGAGGGAGATCGGCAAACCAGCAAACCCCATCATGGATCGAACCATGTCCAACAAGGTTCGATTTCTCCTTTCAGACACACCATTATGCTGTGGTGTTCCAGGAGGAGTCCACTAAGAGAGAATTCCATTCTTCCCAAGATATATCAGAAACTCATTGGAAAGATATTCACCTCTTCGATCAGGTCAAAGAGTTTTAATACACTTTCTAATTTATTTTTCTACCTCATTTCAGAATAATTTGAACATTTCAAACGACTCCAACTTATGCTTCATTAAGTAGACATACCCATACCTCGATAGGTCGTCTGTGAAGGTTATGAAGTAGAAATATCCACCTCTTGCACTTGAGCTCATGGGTCCACATACATCAGAATGTATCAGACCCAAGAGTTCACTGGCTCACTCACCTTTTCTAGTAAAAGGTGATTTAGTCATCTTCTCAAGAAGACAGGACTCACAGGTTGGAAGTGATTCACAATCACCAACTTCATGAATTCTTTCTTGAGCCAAACTGTTTACCCTATTTTTATTGATATGACCTAGCCTACAGTGCCAAAGGTAGACTTCTGGCATATTTTCCATTCTAGGGCGTTTACTGGAGGTTCGAACCACATTAATAGGCTGTGATAGTAAGTAAATTCCATTATTTAGTTGTCCAACAAACATTGTAACACCATTCATAATGATATTGCAAATATTTTTTTTTATTAAAAATTTATAACTGTACATGGCCAAAAGGCCTACAGAAATAATATTTAATAAAAAATTTGGACAATAGTGACATTCACTCAAAATTACATTATGAGAGTTGATTAGAAGGTTCATGATTCCTAAAGCTAGAACTGAAACTTTGCTTCCATCTCCAATGTTCAGGAACCTCTCACTTTCATCAAATCTCCTACTGACCTGCAGACCCTCCATCGAATTATAGGTATATGATAAGGGCTTTCGATATCCAATACCCAGGCAGTAGTATCACAAATGAAAAAGTTGCAAGGTGTTATCATATAATTACCTTGCTTCTTCTTCGGCCTATTCGGATCCAGGGAGGCAATGTATAGAGGACAGTTCCTCTTCCAGTGCCCCTACTTCTTGCAAAAGAAGCCCTCCGCCTAGCTCTGGTCAAGCTTGCGCTTCTTGGTCTGACCCTGTGCTGACGTCCCAGCATGCAACTGCACCTTCTTATTCTTCTTCTTCTTGTTCTTCTTCCTTTTCTTAAAGGGTCGACGATTAGAAGAAGACCCTCCTAGAACATTCATCGATTCCTTATGGAGCTGGTGGTCCTCAAAGTTCGGCAGCAACCCCAACAAGCCGTGGTAGTTCACTGCAGGCTTTGTCATCCGAAAATGAGTAAGGAAGGGGAGGAAGGACTTGGGCAAAGAATTAAGGATCGCATCCTTACCGAGCTGCTCGTGCAAGGGAAAGCCCAGTTTACTTAGGCACTCAATCATTTCGATCATGTATAGTACATGATCAGTGACTGAGGCCCCATCCCTCATCCGAGCATTGAAAATAGCACAACTAGTTTTGTGCCTTTCAACGTCGTCAGGCGTGCCAAAGGAGTCGTTCAACATTTGAAGCATCTCCTACGGCTGGGCATTCTCAAACCTGTGGCTGAACTCATCATTTATTGCCGCCAGCATTATGCATCGAACGGTGGTGCGATCGTTGAGCCACTTCTGGTAAGTATCTCGGATCGTCCCTCTAGCATTCGGGGCTGGCTTCTCAGGTGTCGGATCTGTTACTACATAAAGGATCTACTCATGCTCAAGGATGATTTTTAATTTTTGATACCAGCTATCGAAATTAGATCCCATGAGCTTGTCATTATCTAAT